>NC_139808.1:17416526-17719026 GCF_963457635.1 Microchirus variegatus
ATGTGTTAATTAGCATACAGCTTATGTAGCATGTGCACAATCGGGTTCACTCACTTTCCAAGAGCAAAACATTCAAGCTTCACCACCGATTCCTTTGCAGCTGGAACTGATTCAGGGAAATGAACTTCTATTTTAGGTTCATATTCACCCATTACTCCTGCAAAAGAGAGACAATTGATGACAAAGCTTTTTTACATCAATAACTGAAAGCACACGTTACACCTGCAGTGCATCGAAGTGAGAGCGGTAACACAATGGTACAGCGATGACAAAAGTCTTGACCACAAAGAGGGAAAGGTGGCTTATAAAAGATTCGGAGAACACATCAGGGTAAAGACTTACTATGCAGAGATTTATCACCTGTGGCAATGTGACTTAATCTATGACTTTATTTATATTCATGTCACTAAGGGCTCAAATATGTCTTAGCTGAGCTAGTTGCATGCAAGAAATCACTTTATTTCTTTGCCGTTTTTTGTCGTCTGGAAATGCAGAACGTGGAAATGCATCCACATCCCTGTCACCTCAAGGCTTAAGTAGTGTTTAACTTGTGATTGAGTCATACAAAATGATTCAAACCCTGCTCTAGAAAGCTGTGGCATTTCCATGTTTTATGCAACCAAACCACATACAAATAAAATAGATTTTTCACAAAATGCTACCCACAAAAAGGGCTCTGCAGAAGATGATGCAACTGATCAATGAGGATTTCTCAGAATATTTTTTGCAGATTTATTTCCAGTCTTTTTCTTAATATTTACGTGTAAATGACGTTTACAGATGTTGTCTGAAATGTTTATGACACACATTTGTGAGTTTTTTTTTTTTAAGTGGGTCCCCATTAAAACGGTCATTTGGGAAGTGTTGCCACAAACAGATTAAAGGGCTGATTTGTTTTCTGATCAGAACAAAAATAATCTAATTATACGAGACAGGCTCTGACATCTTGTTGAAATGTATTCAGTGGAATTCTGTCCAAGTGAGATCCTTTATCCAGACAAACTGATTTAAACTCCTCACAAGCATTTGCATTTAATTTAATCATATTATTCTCACAGACAATATAACAGAAGCCTGTACCAAAAAATAGTTATTAACACAATTTAATTCACCATGACAATATAGGTCAGTCAAATCAAACAAGTATGATTTTATAATAATAATAATAATAATATGGTCATGATCAAATATAAATAAGTAGCTCCAAATATTGTTTACCTTTATTTTAAAGTCATTGTGTATTATTGAAGAGATTGATAGAGCTGCTTGTAGTTTTGTTGGGAGTTCATAAATGTGCTTCTATTTTGAATAGTCAGGATATATGGGTTGGATTCCTATTTAAAAAAAAAAAAAAAAAAATAGTGAATCAAAGTTATAAACTGGAATATAGGAATAAAGCATTTACCATCACTCCTGAGGACCAGTGGTGTTGGAGAGCTGAGCACTTTCTCCCTAGTGACAGTGTTGTTCACCACACAGGTATAGTTTCCAACATCTGATGGCTCCACCTTAGCGATGTAGAGACTCCCAGTCTCTTGGGAGATGAAACGACGACTGTCTTGTTGGACAAAGAATGGGTATTCATTGAAAATCCATGTGAAGGCCAGCTCTGTAAAGAACAAAAAAAAACTATTAACTGTGCACATAACTGTATTTTATATTGCATGCATGACTAATTCATCCAGTCATCCATTTTTCCTACTACTTATCATTTGAGTTTCGTAGGGGGAATTCACTTGAATAATGACATGAATGGTCTCAAGGCTCATTCAATTCAACAGTTACTATAAAAAAAAAATAAAAAAAACAGGTAGCCTGAAAATTTTGGCATGCTGTTTTTGCTCTTATCTCAGGTTCTTTAAAAAGTGATACCATGACACGGCAAATGTAATTGCTATCACTGCAGAATAAATGATTGACCTCAGGAAAGGGAGCGAAACAAAATGGATTACAGTGTGCCAGAGGACACATGGCCTCCTTTCCCCGCGTCCCTCAGTGACTTGGTTCGTGGGAGTCACAAATGAAGGTAGGAATGGACAGATTGATGTACAGAGGTGGGAATATATTGTCATGCACCCTTCAAAAGTAGCAGGTGTACCATAAGAAAGGTGAGGCCCGCCATGATGAATTACCGTGTCATTTTGAGAAGTGCACGCTTCACAGACTCGCAAGACTGAGGAGATGTGCAGTATAATCTACCACTTTGGAGGTGAGGGGCTCCTAGTCAAAAAGGTGAATGCAGTGACTGTCAAGCTCTTCCGACACCCCCCCCCCCCCCATCACTACCAAACCCTCGAGGGAGCCAGCCTCTCAGCTTTGGATGGGATCAAGTGTCAAAGTCTAGTGCAGCAATGCAGACACAAAGGTTCCTCTGATCGGGCAGCAGTTGGAGCAGCATAGTTCATAGAGTCAGCATCACCTCCATTTGTAACTGTTGTATGTGGCTGTAATGCGTAGTGATAGAATTTTGCCTAACTATTGCGAACAAAGGAGGGAGTGAGAAGGGCTTTTATGAAAGAGCAAAATGGATAGAAAAGCAAAGGCCACCATGAGCCATTCACCAGTAATTATACTAGTAGTGCTGTTACTACTACTACTACTTATTATATTAACAATAATAATAATAATAATAATAATAATAATTAATAATGAAATAATAATAATAGTAATTTTTCGCACTCCAGATCACAAAGTGGTATAAAACTAACAAATGTGTTACTCTTAAATATAATCAAATATCTGTTTCATTTAAACCATTGTTAAATGAGTTTCGCACAATTTTTATTGAGATCATCAGTTTCACACAACTCTACAGCAGTGTTTGCATTTCATGTCAGCCAGTGATATTCCCACACTGCACACAGAAAGTGATTCATTTTAAGTCAGGGCAGATAGAGGGACGTGAAAAAAGTTGCAAACAGGTTGGAGTAAGACTGAAAATAATACGAAGAAGCACCCATGCTCTAGGGGGCCCCCTTGTTAATTAGAAGTAAAGACAAACAAAAACCAGAAAGACAACTGTAACCTTTGACCATCAAAATCAAGAATATTCAAATGTGTTTCTCTCTTATATATATATATATTCTTAGAGATACATAAAACTATGATAGAATGCCTCTGTTCACAGTTATTGCTAGTATAGAGAGGCATACACATTTATTAAAATAAGAGCTGCGATGATATATTTAATGAGTCATATCTGACTGAGAGATGAATGTAATAGTGGAGGAAAAAACTTCCAGCAAGAGTCCATGGAAATGATGCCTCATATTATGTTTAAGGTAGTTCAGCTGAGCCCCAGAAAGAAAAAGGAGAAGAAAAAGGCAGCAGCATAGGGGGGAAGAAAGGCAGAAAACAGCAGGCCCTCATTCATTTTCACAATGTGAGAAAAAACAATCGTGCGACAGTTCGAGCAGCCAACTGCATAAAAGCCTATGTTGGAATGGAAAACTGTCAAACTGCATTTCACACAGAGTACTTTGACCTATTATCCCATAGAGCAGCTGTACAATACACTGTTCTACAAACGGTTCTCTTGTGAAGGAAATTGGTCGTTCCAATGTGCAAGCTACTGTATCAAGAGTGGGGCATGCTCGGCAGCAGCCATTGTCCATATGTTCACAGTGTTTTGCAGAGTGGTGGAGCTGAGCAGTCTGCATCTTTATCTCCTATTTGTACCATCTCATTTATAAAATACTGCCTACCCTGCTTCCCATTGGTACAACTGAAGCACTTACTGGAAATGTGGACATTCATAGTTATGAGGCTACTGTCATCAGCTGGTTAGCTTAGCATAGGCAGACAAATATAGCATAGCATAGCATAGCATAGCATAGCATAGCATAGCATAGCATAGCATAGCATAGCATAGCATAGCATGTAACACTGCAAAACCACAACTGGCTACTAATAAGTGAATGATACTGTAGGATCACTGGAAAAACTGTTGATTGTTGAGTCTCATCTCGCAGGGATGTAACAGTATTGTCAGTTTAACACAATAACAAAAGTCTCAATGCCATCAAGGACCTGTGACAGTATAAAACAAAAGTCTGCAGGGCAAAAGTCTGCCACAGTGAAGCAGAGAAGGGACTGACTACAAAGACCATTATCCCATGCTTACCCATCATCCTCTGCACTCCGATCATGCCTCGGGAGAGAGGGATTATTGTAGTCTGGTATAAAGGACTGGGTTTGGCACAAAGTTAGTGTAGAAGTTGGACTATTTGATGTGATCTGAAAATATCTGAGTTCACTGGTTCTAACAACAGTTGACCACACTGTTGTTAGATGATGGAGTAACTGGAGTAAACGAAAAATAAGTAACACAACTAACTCTGCACACACAAAAAAAGATAAAAGTTAAAGTTAGCTTAGCCTCAGTAATTCAGAATGCATTTTACTCACTTGGACTTCATGAGCTAATAGTCATATTACTATTTCTATATTCCAATATAGCTTCCAATGTGATGCTATTACATTCCCCCCAGGTTATTATTATTATTCTAAGTATATTTATCTTGGCACATTTAATATATATTGATACATAACACCATATGTCACCTACCCCAGTATCAATCCTCTGACGAATAAACATTAGCATTATATTTAATGGATGGACGTGAGGGTGGTATTGATCTTTAAAAAATAACTCTCTGCAAGAAACCAAATAAGCATATTTGCCCAAAATATCAAATTATTCCTCGAAGACCTATTTCAGAGACACAGCATAACAAAGTAATTTATTTGTTAAATGGAGTGGCATGAGTGGCATTTGGTAAACTTACCTCCAGAGTGTGCAGGTGGTCCACATAACAGAACCACTCCTTGGCCCTCGCGGACGTTGACAGCACTCCTCACCGTTTGGGTTTTGAAGTTGTCAAGAACTGATGAATCAAACAAGAGCATGCTGGTTAAACTGCAGCTCAAAAAACCATAACCATCACAGAACGAGATATCAGATGGACATAAAGTACATTTTTTTTATATGACCATATACTCAGGGGTGTCATTGGAAAGGATAGTTCTGAAAATGGGGGATAAACATTTTTCCTCCTGTCACTGATTCACTGAGATGTGTTTGTTGTATTTTTGAGCACTGGGACATTAATAGGACATCATTGATTGTCCTGGGACACCTCCTAATAGCCTCTGACACTTTCAAAGGCATCTGGGGTGCTGATGAAATAGACAGACTGGACTTGGTGACATTTACTCTGCTACACAACACTTAACACAACAAAAAGATTAGGCTAAAATGAGATACAATGATCGCGGCTGTGTGGACTGAACAAACATAGGCGAGTGTGCATGACAAATGACAGTTTGCGGTGCCAGCAGCAATAAGTAACATCATTATTAAATGTGGTGTAATCTTGCACTTAAAGGCATTAGCTCCCCCATCAATACTCTCAGCACATTCTCTCCCCAGCAAATGAATGAACAGTTGCTGGCAGGGGGAAAAAAAAAGTAAACCTGGGATGATAAACCGTCCCTGGCTTCATGACTGATGGAGGGAAGCTGCCGCAGTCTACTCGGTTCTCTGTCTGCAGCCTCTGGCTAACAGCCTAGAGTAAGCCTTCCAAACACAAACAAAAGAAAGTCAGTGTGACCGATAAGGGAAATTAGGAGGAGGAAGATTATGGAGAGAAGTGGAACAGAGTGTTGGTAAGATTAATGAGCCGCTCTCTGATGACCGCAGTGGAATCAAAGAGAGCCAAGTCACGGCAGGACACACCGAAGAGGCCACAGGAGAAGAGGGCTCACTTGAAATACAGACAGAGGCAACGTCCTTCTGATCTCACCAGGCTGGTTAAGTAAATACAGAGTTCATTTCCAATTCACATATATGATTCTGGGGAGCAAGATTCATGGGAAATGCAGCCCAACATAACATTGGTTTAGAATTATACCAGCAACAGAGAGTGACTAATAATTACTTAGTAAATGAGGACAGGATGACTCCTTTGCCCAGATCATAGAAAATGGCACAGAGAAGGTCAGAGATGATCAGTGCTGGAGGGGATCTGCTCTCTCTGACTTCTGTGCAGAAGAATAATGGGCTTCATTGGAGTGAACTGACCACACACTGTAACTCTGAGAGCTAGAGGCCAAACTCACTGTCGCTGCAGTGGTTCCTCTGTCAGTAGAATCAGTCTCTGCCATATAAAAATAGCCGTCCTGGAGATTACACAGAGTGACCATTACAGCTCCATGATGATTGGTCTGGACAGTGGCGCCACCAAAGCGGCATTTCCTGTTATGTATTTGATCCAGAGGTCAAGATTAAAGATACTTTTACCTGCTCAGTTCACATCCATCTCAGTGTATGTTTGCAAAAAATATTATTTTCTATTTCTGTTACTAGATTACACACTAGATTCGGATCGGACCACATTCAGTTTTCTCCTTACTCTCCTTTCTCCTAAATAGCTAAAATGCCTTTAATGTGACATGATCGTGTTTAACCTTTTTCATTTTAGCATGATGTTCCACCAGTTGGAATATCCAGGTTAAACTGCAATGGGGCTGAATCATTTTCAAATTGAAATCCCAATTGGAAACAACCCAATTAATAAATCATAAAGGCTGAAGTGTATTTTTTCTATTTGATACTCGATACCACTGATTCCCTAATGTATAAACGCTGTGTCCCACTTTGAATTTGAAACATTTTCTCCATCCCACAAAAGCACCCAAACTATACCAAATTAATTATTGGATCATCATGTTGTGACACAGCCACATTCAAGTGTGAACTAAATATTGGGGTGTCTATGGGAGATTACAAGGATTACAATACAATTTTAATATTTTGGTGTAGCCTTTTTATTTTGAACAAATAGTAACAGTCAAATTGAGAGAGAAACAGTCTGACTGTAACAATGTTTCAGTTAAATTGTCCCTACACATATGACACACGACAATTGCTCAAGAAACATTTTTTTAAATTCAAAAATAAAAATAATTTTACTTAAATAACAATATCTCTCAGAAAAATAAGAATGTATTACCCCCAAATGTTTCAAGCTTACAGTGTAATCACCTAAGCTCACAATAGAGAACAAGACAACAAGCAACAAAGGGATTCAAATGGTTATGTGCTATTTTCAAATAGTTGCTTACTGACATAATCGGGAGACATGCAGCGACATTGTAGGCTCACATTTCTATTCACTCTTTCCATTAAGTTCTATTTGTGCATCTACTATCTCTTTGAAAATGGCCCCCGATATTCACCAGCTAATTGCCAAGTTTGTCTGTCAGTTGTTTCATGCTGGGCAGGTGGTGCACAGTGGGTTTATCACAGCTTTTACACTGAAAACAGTTGCCCACTGCAATGGGAAACAAAGCTGATGGATGTGGTGGGAGTGAACAAAACATGAACATGGTGGGCTATGAATGCAATAAACAAAGAGTTGAAAGAGGTAAAACACAGCAGCGAGTCAAAGGGGACTGCTGGGTAGGTGATACGATTTCCTCTTCCAACTATTCTGTACACAACTGCCAACTGACCCATTATGTAATTTGCTGGAAAAATCAAAATCGATGCCAGGTAAGCACCAGGCAATTGTTCTGCAATGTCCGTGTTGACTTTCGTGCATCACACCATCCTCTCGACTGCACAGCCTGCTGTCAATCTGTTCTACCACATGCCAAAGGTGTTAGAATCACAGCCTGTGACTGGAGAATAAGAATCCCCGTACTGTTCGTGTTCGACGTCTGAGAATTTTTATTTTGGCTTTTATATTTTTTTTGCCACATACCAGAGCAGTGGTCAGCAACTGCTCAAAACTGATATGAAAGCAATTAAATTGTTATTTTACTACACAATATCAGATCATGTCATTTTGATCATGGCAACATTTATGAGATCACTTCCTCTGTAGTAGTTTAGCTAAAAAAGAAACGGCACATTAGTTCATTAGTTATTTCAAACTAATGAGGGCTATGAATTAGTGTAGTCACTTTCATCTAACATTCGGATATAAGTCAGAATTACTGATTTGTTGTGATCAGAGTGCTTGGCCTTAGATACACATCTTTTTTTTTCATTTGTTTTTTTGCTGTGAAATCCTGGACACAGCCTCCTCCTGAGTAAACAGTTATGGTGGTATTAATGAAGGAATCAAAATATATTTGAAAGCGCATCTTGTCACATAGTATTCATTCAAATGCTGTTTTACTCTGACTCTAAAACAGCTCACATGCGATATGGTGTATGAAAGTAAAGGCACATTTTCAATTAAACACATTGCATAAAACACACACATGAAGAGAAATCGTATAATCAAATCACGACCAACAACAGACACTAGAGATCCAGAATTGAGGTCACAGGTTTCTTTGTCAATCAGGAGCTACTGGTTACACCTGTGCTCTCCCACAGCTGAAGGCAATCAGCCTGGCTGGAAGGTTATTTATGCAGGTTTCCCTCAGCTCAGATGATTCTGTGTCTCCAGAGGGTCAGCACCTTCAGTTGACTTTCTTGTTTGCTTTTTTGAATGGGAGTTGGTTGTGTTGTGAAAATGTGCATTTTCCCTTTCAGTCATTTGTATTGTTCCCCGAATAGCCCATGTGTCCCAGTTTTTTTTTTTTTGTTTTGTTTCCCAAACTTTGACCTTCAGGTTTTGTTTACAGCAGACTGTTATGAAAGAGCTTTTAATGACACAAATGGGTAATGAGTCTGTTTATGAGGGCAGATAATTGTGAAGCACGTCAGGGTAACTAATTGTCCTCTGCAGCAGAGGTACAGGGGAACTTTATTTCAAGGTGTGTCTGCTGAACAGGGTAAACTGCTGAATACAGCAAACTGTCTAGATTTCCCCATTTGCTTCTGATAGCCAGTCTGATGGTGACAGATAGCTCTGCATGTATCCATGATGTTTGCATTTTTATCTTGACAAGCAGGTAAATTTTGGAGGCTAACATTAAGAACAAACTAAAAAACAAGATCCCTAAAATGACTTTAAATTAAATGGCCAACAAAATGACCCACACACAGGGGAGCAATTAAATATTCTGTAACAGTCTGTCACAGATGGCAGGTGACATTATTTTTTTTTTATTTTTTTTAAGTATTTTGTGTAAAACTTGTACCGGCCAGACTTATTTGCTGACCCCTGCATTAGAGAACTTTCAAAACATTGATCACAGATATGATGGATGTGGCCAAGTGTTAATATTTTATTTGTAAAAGATTTAAACAAATCATTTCTGAGTGGTGAATCCAGAGACTTGGAATGTTACCGAAAAATGTGTCACACTGTCTGTGTGATCAGCTAGGAACAGTTGACAGTTACTGGTCAGCTTTTGCTGCATTCAGGTCACTTGTACGTGCCACACAACTGGGTCAAAACCTCACAGATAAATATCAAATAAATTACAATTTAAAAAGAGCAACCTACAATCAATTTGGTCACATAAAGATTGTATCTGTGAACCTCTCACTGCAGGATCATTTAGTCAACTCGGGTAACACCACCTCAATTTGTCGGCAGGGGTGAATAAGTCCATAAATTGGTCCAATTATCCTCTTAGTTTGTGGCCAAGCTGTTGTGACCTGCATCATCAAGCTGGAAGCATCCATGAGAACTGGAGATAAACTCCTGACTCCAGGGGAGGGGGCCCTACTGACTACTCTTCCCCCAGATATCAAGTAAGACCTTCCTTGCAGCCTTGGTCTTTCTTGTAAACGCACCATTTGAGGAAAAAGGCACAACTGCCAGAAAGATGGATAGTGGGGAGGGAGTGAAAGGTGGACACAATCTGTGCACTCACATCTGCACTCACTGCATCTGCTTGTCTGACTTCGATAATATAGCTAAACTAATGCTAGTGGTGCATTCAATGTCTTAGGAAAAAAAACTGGATTGCAACACCTGACCCACACAGTGACAGGATGTCAGCGACGTGATATGCAAATGTTCAACTGCCAGCTTCCTTCGCTAAGAAGTACTGCCATGTGTCTGACAGCAAATAAGTTAAAAAAGACTGCAAAAAGTTGAGATATCGTATAACTGTACTTTTGTTTTTTTTTTATGCTAGAATTGATTTGTCCCACTTCTGACCATACATGATGCCGAGACCCCTGCATTAGAAGGTGGTACTGCTGCCATAAAGTGATGAACACAGTCAGAAATAATACCCAGACTGTGGCATTTAAACAAAGATTTATTGGTATTGACGGGCCCAAACGGTGACAAGAAAACACAATGAGCGGCAGCCTGATTGTTGACAGAGGGCTGGTTGGCTCCATGGATTCACTCTGCTGAGATTCATTACACATTAGTGCTCATGAGTCTGTGTTCACTGAAGCCTCAGATTTCTGCTCGTCAGCCAGGGTTGGTTCTACATTTTAAACGTCCAGTGGGTAAGAAATGGTGACATCTTAAGGTGAGACGTGAGAAGTGCAGACCATTTACCATTAAAACAGTTTTGTATGAGTATATGTGCGATGTCTGCCAAATTACCGGAAACATTTTACCCACTGGACCATTTATTTTATTCCACACATCGCTCGCTGTTTTTAAAGCAAAGGTGAACTGTGGGAAACTACAATAAGCTTTAAGTTGGTGCAGGCAAAGTAAAATAAAACATGTCAGTGTCATCTTGGGGCAATGGCCACATTATACATAAAACCAGATTTTTAGCTGTGCTGATCTTCTAGACCTCCCTCAGTGTGCATTAGATAAGACAATAAATGTCAAGCAATACTGCCCTTCACCCAATCCCCACAATTGAGATTCATTACTGAGCCATGAGGATAATGGCAGCCCCATCTCCTGAGAGGAAGTGAAAGGTTCTCCATCCTTGGGACATAATCAATAGTCAGCAGGCTTGATCAAGAGACAAGGCTTGTCACAACAGTGCCTGTCTGGAAGGTAGGGCCCCACCCTACTGTATCACTTCCAAACCAGCTTTTTGTTTCTTTGTGTCTGCTTTGAAAAAAAAGCAGCAGACAACCTGTCATTGTCTGATCTGCTCACAATCTGCTGTATATATTACACAAGAGAGGTAGAAGAGGCTGGTGATTACAATGATACAAACTTCTAAAGCACTATTTGTATTCATCAGCTTTAAAGTCTGGATCACAGGGTCTGGGCAAAATATGAGTCAATTCAGACTCGGCAGAGTTGCTGTCAGAGTTGGAAGCGCTAATGAGAATCAATGGAGTTGTGAGGCAGTCAGAAACTACCTCGCCCACTGTGTTTGCTGCATCTGACATTTCATTCGATTACCAATGCCCCTCTTGGAAATCTATTCCCAAGCAATTTAAATGAGAACATGGAATAATAATAATAAAAAAAATGCCTGCTCAATGAGCACATTACACAGCAGATACAAAGAGATGCCAGACTGTCAGAAATTTGCAAGCAATTGTGGGATCACTTACATGCAAATTGGAGGCTGGCTCTCCGGCTGAGGATGGAGCCCCATGTGTTGAAGGCCGTGCACTGGTACAGCCCCGTATCTTGGTCCTTGTCCAGTCTGCTAATGATCAGGCTGCCCCCAGACATGTGACGCCGGTAGTCATTCCCCAGATCAATGAATGTTCCGTTTAGTGACCATCTGGAAAAAACGCAAACACAATCAGTTGCTGAGGCCACTGGAGATGCACGCTCAAAGTGTTTTCCACAGAGATCAATTTGATTGGGCCACCTACATTACGCTGAGGAGACAAAAAGTAAGTGGTGGAGAATATAAGGTTAGTATTATAGCAGGGGTAAGGAAGAAGGAAACTATCTGATGAGTGTACTGTTGCACTAGGTTTTCCCCAGCTAGGCTTCACTTTTTTTATATATAAACGAGCAAATTTGGCTCTATTGATTTTTGATGTACTTCCACCTAGATTTTTTTTTTTGTTAAAGCTATACTTGCCTTTCTTGCATGTCTCACAGCACTTTTTGAAATAAAAATTTGAACATGAATACCTCCGCCTCCCTCAAAGTCCCACCCTGAACACCCGGAACGGCAGCGGCTATGGGCATGCGCGATTCATCTGCAATCTGGACAATGAGTGCTCTGGTCATCTGTCTCTACTCTGAGTGTAGGCTGGGACTGTGGAGGTTTCCATGCTTTGGGAGGTGATCCCAGCAACACACGCTGCTTGATAAGCACAGTAACTGCAGAGTGATACATGCTTTGATGGGAGAGTCTCCAAACACCACAAAAAGTCTGCAGATTTAGTGACAAAAGTCGCCACGTTGGTAACACTTCTCTGTCAGAGATGGGCATGACTCGCATGCCGTGACAGCAATCAGCGAGGCGCGCGACAGATAACAGCAGAAGAGGGACAGGTGGGGCAGCTAATTACTTTATTCGGTCCGATTTTTTTTTTTATTGGTCATACTTTTATCTTAATAATATGAGAACTAAATAACGATGAGTTTCAAAACCTGGTGGGTTTATCTTACGTTTTAGAGTGCCAAACTCTTATTAGGGGCAATTTAAGATTACAAAAGAAAAGTGTAAAAATGCAAGAAACATAAGTATAGCTTGATGATGATCATCTGCGCATGCAATATCTAAATAAATAATATGATAATGAGATGTCACTTTGGAATAAATGTTAGCAGGGTATTTAAAGACAACATGCTAACAATTACACTTTAGAGGTCTAAAGGTCTAATTACATTAGACCTGGACCTATATCGACTTAAGCATTTAGATCATTATACCAATGTTGTGGTGCATACGAGTTGTCCAACAACCTTACACATGTGCGTTAATCTGAGTTTGATTTGATTCCCTGTTGCTTCAACTCTGTCATGGCCTCAGGTCATGTTTTTGTGAGCATTATCCATCATTTCCTGTTTTATTCTGAGCAACAGAATAAAACAGGAAATCAATCGACTCTGGAAGCAACAATATTATTGTTGCTTCCAGAGTCTTTCTGATTCTGATACAAATGCCATTTGTGATTGACAACCCTGTTTGTGTGTTGGCCTGCATTTGAAGTCACTCCTTACAGTATTAACCTTGTTAATTGTATTAAAGTTACAAATACAAATAGATTGTGTGGCCTTGGCAGGTGTATGCTCTCTGAGTGATTTCTAATTAATTTGTGTTTGTTAGTGCTTCAGAATTATTGCTGTGACACCTTCATATTGCATTGTCTCCAGACCATTTCCCTCAAGGAAAGGTCACAAGAGATTCAGTCATACGAGCAGAGTTCAGGAAGTGACAGCTATTAATCACAGCTACCAAAGGAGACAAAACACTGAGTGATGTTGACGCTGAAGGATGAAGCCAAGTTTATATCTCATTCTCTGAAATCTGGAAGCTGTCAGACTGATGTTGACTACAGTACAGTCGTATCAGAAAGTATCCAAAGATACTTTCTGTTTTCCGTGGCCTCAGATGGCTACGGCTCTATTCATACTAAAATGAGAATACAGTACTCCATCTCACATTCCATTCCATTAGCTGCATTTTCTCACCATTTAATTCTTTGGACACTGGGTGAACACATTCTTTCATAATATCAAGCACGCTTCCATGGCTTCTCTCTTCTTGAAGAGCCAGGAAGCACACTCTTGTTTTTATGCTCCAGGAAGCATGTGACTACAGGTAGAGTCCGCATGGTCATAAAATGTGGTGGTGCTCACACTTATTCACGTTCATGAGATCCTCATGCACCACTGCAGACATGGGTAGATAATGATATTCACGCCATGCAGTATGACCCAGATTTGAAAAGTGATGCCTTCAGGAGCAGGCAGGGTAGCTTCCCTATAGAAACCTGGGAAGAAATATTGTTATTGGTATGCAGTGTGTAGTGTGTCTCTGCAATGTTGGACCATGAAATGACAATTCCAATGATAAGGATGGGGGGGTGGGATCAATATTTTGTTGTCTTACACATCCAGGAAAACGAATATACAGTTAGAATGATGCTTCATGTCGTCTAAAGCTAGTCGGGGCTCACCCTGCTTTCTTGCCTGACAAAAGAATGCAGGCTACAAGATGAAACACAGCTTTGTCTTTTCGAGGCTGTCTATCCCAAACAGTGCCAGTCTCTTAATCTAACTGTGTCACTTTTGTCACTGTTTCAGTGATATTACTCGCTTTGGATGCTCTTCATTTCGGACAACGCGTGTGTGTGCGTATATACATAGTATTGGACAATTTAAAAAGACATGTTAGACCCTGTATTTTTCCATTTCAATTTTTCCTCCCTCATTGTGCCAAAAGGGAGGATTATTGCATGTGCAAGAAAGAGAGGGGGGGTCAAAAAGGAAAGGATGAAAAGCTAGTTAGACTCACAGCCCCCAGCATGAGAGAATGAAATGGTGAGAGGAAGGTGGTTCGCTTGGACACATCACACAGCCCATGAGCAGACAGCAGGACGGGTATAGTAGTGTTGCTGCAGTTTCGACACAATCAGAAAAGCCACCTACCGATGATCACAGCAGAGAGAGTTGTGACAGGCTCTGATATTAGACGACACGGAGGAGCATGTCACCACAGGAGTTCTACCTTTTTTCCCCACTTGCGTTAATGCAGAGAAAGTGGATGTGATTTAAAGGTTGAGAAGGGAAAACAGCTGCACATAAGCTGCTGTCACTTGCAAGGTGTGCTGCAACAGTGCAGTCCGTTGGTAAACATTGATCCGATTTTGAACTAGGGAACTGCCAATTGCCATTGGCTCATAAAATATCATAAACGTATGAAATGCTGCATGTCAATGTTTTCTCAAACCTCTGACTGACTGACAAAATAGAAACATAGAAAATAACATAAACAAAGATATTCACTTTCCTGTCACAAAGGACCACAAAAAGGCACTCACATTTAAGGTATGACTTTGTCATAGCAGATTTTATTTATCAGGAAATAGAAAGAGAATTAACAAATCAATTATGAAAACAGTTGAACAATTTAGTTGTTGGCTCCAATCTAAACCATTTAAAAACTAGAAAAGCACTCGGAGAGCACCGACTTCCAAGGCAGCTGAGAGCGTAAAATAAGAATCTCTCTGAAATAATGATAGAAATAATGCGTATCTTGTATTAACCAATCAATAACACATTTATCCCGACTCAGGATTTTTTCTGGAGTGAAAATTAATATTCGAATGTGGAAAAACACATCCGCGGCGCTGCTGTCTGCTTTGCAAGTGGGTGTGCATTGCATGTAAACGTTTCATTAATGGTAATATATTTGTTTCAATCACTGAATGAAGCCCGTCATATTTGGGACAAGACTCGGGACCTTACATAGCTTGCACAAAACTCTTGATCAGCACTCAGCATTAGTTTGTTCTTTATTTAAACCAGTATGCGCAGAGAGCGTGAAGACTTGTTGGCACGGGGCGGGAGGTGGGGAGAGAGAGAGAGCGATTGAGCAAGTGCGAGCGAGCGAGTGAGGTCTGCGGTCTTGGCCATTCGGTTAATTTACTTATTTTTGTGTTGGTAATATGTTGTGAACAAAACTGTATCAAATATAACCTAGCTTAGGTACATATCTTTCACCCTTTTCTCTCATTCCATGTCAGACTGTTGTCTCAACTCTCTTCGTCTTTCGTGCGCCTCGGATAGGCAGGTGGTGACTCCGGTGTTATTTCAAAATAAGAGTAAGAAAGGGTAAGAAATCTGCTCCAACAATATGTGGAAAATTAGTGTCTATTTATTATTGCAGACAGTTTGTGTAATTTGGACGTTGATGAGGCCTTTTGACAGTGATGATGGTCATATTTGGTGCAAATCCTGAAAATCTCTGCAGGTCCTTCTGCCACCGAAACCTGCAAAGGTTTGTCTTTTGGGTTTGTCAGCATTCTAAAGAAAATGTTGATAAATTGTTTTGTCTGTTTCCTCCTGTTTTCCCTGACCTTCTTGTTGTTGGTCTTGATTCATTATGGGCTCAGGTCACCCGGGCTCCTGCTCATTACCTGCACCTCATCTTACCACTGCTGCTACAAGAGCTGCTGCTTTCCTGACTGTCATTGCCAGATTGTTTCCTCTACTCCCGTGGTGGTATTTAGCCTCTGAATACAGTTTCCCTTTCATTTCTGAGCAATTAGTAATTGTGTACCCTTCTGCTTAGTTTCCTTGCTGCTTGCCCAAGATTCAGCCACCTGTTCAATTCTGCTTCAGGTTTTCCTGTGGAGAATCCGTCAGGAGGCCCTGGGATCGGTCATAAAACCTCTGTCAACTTAAAGGGATACTTCACCGATTTTAATGTGGCTTTGTATTGCTAGAATAGCAGTAGTACTTTTTTAGAAATTGTGCTTCCCTCCCTCAGTTTTTCACTGAGTTGTAAAAAAAATCTGTTTTCCATTTTCAAAATTTGCCCTACTGTGATGCAAAACGCGTCATTTGACTCACAGTAGGGCACATTTGGATAAGGGAAATAAGATTTTTTTACAAGTCAGGGAAAAACTGAGGGAGGGAAGCACATTTTCTATAGAATACTACTGCTATTCTAGCAATACAAAGCCACATTCAAATCGGTGAAGTATCCCTTTAATTCACTTCAGAACCTCCATTGACCAAAGATTCTACTTCTTGGTAACATAAACCTTAATTGAACTGCTTACTGTCTCTGAGTCCACTTTGGGTCTTTAGTGTAGCTCTGAGGTTTTCCCTGTACTATATTATTCACTATTACTTGACAACAGTTTTAATTTGTTTGGACACAATATTGCTGATTTTTGGAACCTTATAGACTCTGATATTTTAGTGCTACTTCTTCTTTTTCATACAGCTTTTCACTGTTACCAATTTTCTGAAAAAGGTCTCTAATACTGAAAATACTGCAAATTAATATATCATTGGAAGTGTCTTCTCTGTTGTTGGCATTGGTAAATGTAAACATTTCTCTTGTTTAAAGGATAAGAACATACACATATATTGCGGTTGTATTTTTTTGTGATTCTTTCTGAAAACAGGCAGAGAGAGAGTCGGTCTTAATGTCAGAGCAGTCCACTTCAAAACATGGTGGATTTAAAAGCATATCAATTCAGCACCTCCCAGTGAGTCTGTATGACAGAGTCCAGGAGAACGGCCTTATTTGCCATGGAGTGCTGCAGGCGTGTGCTGATCTGAGCATGCTCCAAATGAACTCCCCGTGACCTTGAGGTTCACATCAATTTTGCATGCGGTCTCCTCATCAAATAGACTGGGGATTGTACTGCAGCAGCGCTGGCTCACCTGGCTTTCCTCGAGGCCAGACACCCACAGAGACAGCAGTGATCACGTATTGTTGGCTCACACACACAGGTTTGCACAGCTATTCTTCTTCGGACAATGCATTAACTTCTCTTCATCTGGACAGCTTAAACAAATCATTATCCCAAACCTTAACCATAACCAATTAATGCCTAACCATAACCTTACCACAATTAAAATAATAAGTAATTAGTGCCTCAGAAATGATGTTCTGCCTCATTAAGAGCATGTTTCAATCTCCATGAGCACTACTGGTCCTGACAAGGTCATGGTTTATAACAGAAAAGCTCAGAACGAGGTAACGAATACAAGAACACACACACACATGCACAGAGGCTAGAGCTGATAATGGAAATTTAACTGCTGACCAGAGTCCTCTCTCTGCCATTATGTTAAGAATGTTTTTGCTGCTGCTTTTTAATAAATTGATGCTCATTTGGCTTGAAAGCAAAAAGTGACATATTAAAAAAAAAAAAAATTCTTACACAGCCCTGTTAGTGTTTTTATGTGCCACTGTGGGTTTGTGAATCTGTGTGTGTGTGTCTTGTTTTAAAAACAGATACAGTGCACAAATATGCAGTATGTCCATGCATTACTGTCAGTACAGCAGATATTCTCGGCCACCTCTTCTTTCATCTCTGTCAAACACGTACGTTTTTTGCATTTTTAACGTTGAAGCTTACATTGTTATACAGTACCTCCGCATCTACACATATGATTAGTCTATTATGTTCAAATATCTCTGTTTGTTATCTGTTATTGCATTATTCCTCATGTGACTTGGTTAGTAATTAAATATTTTTCTTTTTTTTTCATAGTGAGCAACAATGGATTTGTGAACATAGGCTATACAAATTAAAGGATGCGTACTTATAATATCAATTATTTAGTATATAATACATTAGTATACATACTGTCCAAGGGTGTTTTTTACCCAGTAGACAATTACAATTAAAGCAACTGAAATACACTCACTGGCCAAGTTATACACTACACAGGGTCATTTTCTGCTTGTCTGGCACCAACAACCATGCCACGTTCAAAGTCAATTAAATCACCTTTCTCACCCATTCTGATGCTAAGTTTGGACTTCAGCAGCTCGTCCTGACCACGTCTATATGTCTAAATGCAGGTAGTTGCTGCCATGTGATTCGCTGATTGGATTTGCCTTGACAAGCAGCCTCACAGGTGTACCTAATAAAGTGACTGGTGGGTTGTAAATGTAAAGCAAATGTATTCAGTGTAGTCCAAGAAACCACAGAGGGGCAAAAAAAAAAAAAAATCAATGTCTATATATCTGCCTTCCACAAATGTGAAAGTATAAGCGGTTATTTCAGACCAGTCCTGCATTTTTCAGCCTATTGCATTTCAAATGATCTCATGCCCAAGGGTCACAGATTTTCCTCACCACATAAAAGAACAAGTAACCCCTTTAAAAATATATAAATCAGCTCAGTTTGAAAGAGCTTTTACATTTGACTGAATTCAGAACAATCACAGTCTAATATGAAGTGTGAGACTTTTTTTTCTCCTGTAAAATGACTTAAGGAAAGCACTGATTTCTTTTGATTTATCACACATTGGAGTTGTGTATCAGTAAAAGAACATTGGTTTTATTTATCAGGCCTGTAATAGAAAGAATAATTATTTAAAACGATAAAAGATAACATTATTATCTATTATTATCTCAAAGCTGAAATGGATGTTAAAGTGTAAGATAAGATCAGTAAGGTAAGGTTGCAGAATCTTCAATTTCCCAGACTATATGTAATGTTTTCAAATTGATCGCAACTGTTCATCTGCACAAACCATCGAGCTTATGAAGAGGTTTGAGTCAGACTCTCATGTCATTACTATTATGTACTTCCTAGCAATGCACAATGCCATTTCCAAAAAGAATCACCAATTGTGGTTAGGTGTCCCAATTAATAATCTCTACCTCCTGTAATGTAATGAAATCAAAGGTCCTAAAATATTGGATGAACTGCTGCTAGTGTAACCTTTTTGATGCCTAGACGGTTATACTGCCCCCAGGTCTTCCTCTAATTCACCATGAATGAACATTTTTGGGACCTTTCTTTTTTTTGTATTGCACAATTTCGAACCATTATTGGGTTATGATGTAATTGAAGCATCCCTAATTTTAGAAACCCATGATGTTTGGGCTCTTTTTGTGCACAAAATGACCCTGGATTTCTGTTTAAACTTCTGGTGAGCACCTGTTCAGCAAACTTGATTCCATTTTTTTCCCTTCCTGAAGGTTGTTGGTTCAATCTCTACATGTCACTGTGTCCCGATGGGCAAGGGTACGATAGATGTGTGATAGAAAAAGAGCTACACATACTGTAGATGTGCTGAATTGATCTAGCCTTAAACACCTTTGAAAGGCGGAGTCATACATTAGCCTGTAGTCACATACATGATCGCAGACATCAGCCAGAGCACTTTCTTATTCCCTCTTCCCAATCACTGCTGTACCCTTGATCCTGTGCTACAGCAGATTCATAGTAAAGACAGTGAGTGACAAGTGTATTCGTAAAGCAGTGCTCCGGGCCTGCAGTGCGCTTTGTAGCTATACTTGACTATTTGTCAACTGAAGAACTGTCAGGATCCTCGTTCGTACACTCGTACATGTTGCCAAGTGGGCAACATGAAGGTGGAGTGGAATGGAATGGAGCTCTGGTAGGTTAAAAGCAAAACCATCTAGTGCGGGTATATCTATGGCAACAGTAACTCACAGTCGTTATCAGTGTAAAGGCAAATTATGGTCTCAATTCACAATTTACCACATCTGCTTTCTCCATCTGTGTTGTAACATTTAAATCAACGAGACTGAAACTTGTCAAACACCATCGTAAGAATCTAATCCACCCTCATTTCACTGTTACATATCACCAATGTGCAATTTTCTCAAAATTACAGGTGCAATTATGTAAATGTTTTTATATTTAGAGTCTAGTTTCCACTCTCCATCATCTTTGCCTTCTTTCATTCGCGGCTGATGTTTGTTTTTATTTTTTTTCTCCCATTTTTTTCATTCACTGCAGTGCAAAGTGATGAGTTTGTAAAGTCTGTAAATTCCAGCCACTTGTAATGATTTATGTCAATCAAAAGATGAGGCTGGCGATACTATACAGTGTATATTTTTTTTCTAACTGTCAATACATTTCATTAAAAGCCCATTGTCAGCAGTTCTGTGTCGACTCACTCTGGCATATTTTCATCCTTCTGAGCCACTGAGCTCCACAGTTGCTCACATAAAACACACTTCAGCGCCACATCGCTGCGATGGCTGACAAAGTTGCTTTATTTTCATTTACCTTGCTGCTGACATCGATCCCACATCCACCTTCTGCTGTGGCTGCAAAGACCCCCTACCCCCCACAGCACAAATATGCTGTATTCCAGAACAGAAAAAAAATGACTCCCCTATTTCATCTTGTTCGAGTGACATCTGATAAAAACTGCAGCACTTCACTAATTAAGGAAATTACTGAGCCATTCTTTTTTTTTTTTTTTTTTCTTTTAACAAACCCATGTATTGTAAGTGGTTTTTGAAGATTTACATCTTCAGTAAGAGCTGGAGGTTTTTGGGCTAAAAGACACATGCAAAGAATTGTGAAATCAGATAGTATTCACAAAGGGAGTGGTGGTGTGTTTCTGCTTTTGGTCACATTTGCTGACAGTGTCAAAATGTTTAATTATTACATCCATGTCTCTTAAGCCTTACTTCCCGGCTTTATAGTATTTAGATACTGCCCATACAATATGACAAAGTAGATATAAGACTACTAGACACACTAGTCACAAGGAGAGAGGTTAACGCTGTCATGTATCTCACTAAGCCCTGTTAATTCAGTCTGGCACTTTACTCTTGCACATTTTGCACTGTTTTCACAGGTCTTTAATGCCATGTGTTTACAGTGTCGGTACTATGTTTTAGGTTTTATCGACACATCTTATGCCTACATTTATTATATTTTATTATATATATATATTTTTTATTTTTATTTAGAACACTTGCCTTGTGTTTTTGCAAAATCAATTTTTGAGACAACATATATATATATATATATATGACGTGTATTGATGCGTAGCATTATATCCAGAAGAAAATTTGTTCTGAATAAACAGATCGTTCTGTTCAATAAACAGTAGTGTCAATTTTGTCAAATGACAAACTAAGCTCAAAAACTGACAGTATATAATGCTAAATATGTATTTTTTTCTTAACAGCTGCAGTAAGTAAGAAAATAAAGTGTGCAGCTCTGACTGTAATACGCTCTCACTTGGCATATCTAATTAAACAAACAGCGTTAGTGTCCAGGCTGTGGGCTTTGCAGACTCTGGTGAAAACCACAGCGTGAACACCTCCTAAAGGCTTTCTTTTTTATTTATATATATATATATATATATATATTCCAGTTTGCTTTTGAGATTCTAATTACAGTGTTGGTGAAATGAACGGCCATGGATTTATGCTTTCTATTTTATAACCGGGACAAAAGTCCTTGCCTGAAAGGAAGCAAATCAAGAACAATCAGCTTCAAAAAAACTGATGCAGCCCAAATAACATTAACATTAGGGACAAAATGTAGCATATTTAGAAGCATTACCAGAAATATCAATCCTATGGTAAGACGTTGCTCAATCAAACATACGTTCTTCCTCTTAAACCAGATTTAATTTTATAAGGCAGCTTGTTAAATCCATTAAAATGTTAGTAACATAACACAACACACTAAACTATCACTTTTTTGCACATTTATAATGCAAAAGCGCTGAATCCTGTATGATAAATTGGTTCTTAGTCATTTTACTAATAGCCTTGCAAATCAATATACACCCTCTTTTTTAGCTTTGATTTGGCCTTCACCCGTTCCTGATATGGTGTACATCTGGCACATAAGCTGATAAATGCATCACTGTGTTCATTACCTGGTGTCTTAAGCTTGACTGCTGTCCAATTATGAGAGAACAACTGTCTTCTGCTGCCGGACACGCAGTTGATTAAAGCAGTGAAACAGAACCACAACAGTGCACTCGAACAAACAAAAGACGCATAAAACAGTGTGAGGTTTGTGGGCCGTGAGCTGCTAACACACTCTATCTGGTCTGTTGTTGTTGGATAAAATCTCAGTAAGTGGAGCTTTAATATGAAGATAACGTTCTTAACTTGCATCAGATCAGTGTTTTCTTATGATGCTCAGGGAAAACTTGCAGATCCAGCACAGAACAACATGTCTCGCTGTGTGCGTTCGAGAAATAATTCTGGATTTTTGCAGTGCGGTTGTGTAGTCAGCATTATCTGTGCTGTGCATGCGCAGAGTGCATCACCGTGCTGGGCACCATCCTGAGACATGGACAATAACTCTCACTGAAAACATGGCTGCCAACAAGGCCACAAGGACAACCTGATTTAGTCCTTTGAGAAAATCTGCAATTTTCTGTGACACCACACAGTACCTGATCCACTGCCTCCATCGATGCGTTCTATTAGGGTTTGAATGTGTGATATGATGTTTTTAAAAATCCTCCCTGTTGTTTTTAAATGTTTGCTGCAGCAGTTGGACTCTTCATGTCAGGGCATTTGTTGGCTGCACTAGAAAGAGGGCCAGCAAATTGAATTTGGAGATGCATTTTGACACCGTCCGGTCGACAAATGTGACCAATGGAGGATGCAGACCCTGAATTAGGACACAGTTCATGTCTCACACTGCATGGTGAAGTCAGCGCTGATGTATCAGTAGCTCATATGGCCACAAAAAAACCCTGCTGAACAATCACTTAAATGCTAACATAAGAAAACCTCGACAACACAAGTGACGTGAGCGTGATCTTAAGTTGTGGGTGAAATAATACGGTGAAAAGCGGCGGATTTGGCCTCATCCTGGGGTAGCTCAAGTTGCACAACAAGTATAATGATACCCCCCACTGCTGCGCCTCGACAATGTTTTCAGCACAGACACATTATGGGAAATGTAAGCATTTAGTAGAATGTCACTCACAAGGTTATTGCCTCTCTCTCTCTCTGCTTGCTGTGCATCTACATGATGCTGACCAAGCTCCGAAACACAATCTACCACGAAAAAAATCCAGCCAGCTGCCATTTTCAGGCCGGCTTCCTGCACCACCAGGGAATTTCCGCGGAGATATCAAAGGATCTTTGGTTCAAATGAGTAGCTGGAATCTCCTTTTCTCTGCTAATGATTTCTTAAGCCGCACACCATGTTATAAATCATCATCTTCATTCATGCCATGGCTTAAATCTTATCATTAATAAAGTTAACCTTGCTCATATCTAAAGTGTTGGCATATTCATCATTGAGCACAGTGGTGGCTCCATGAGACTAACCCTACATCATAGCTTGGGCTGAAAATAGATTTTTTTTTTTTTCAATTAGAAATTGCTCACTTAAGCAGCCGATCTTTCTTTTGAAGCCTCACTTTTTCCTTGAATGGTGCATAATTGACGCTTGAAAAAAAAGTTGTTCTTCAACAAATCAATGGCAATCAGCGTTATCAGTAACCTCTTTGATTTCCATGGGAGCAGCAGCAATCAAGATTCACAAGCAATTAAGCAGCAATGGATTTTCACCACCGGAATGAAGGAATGCCGAGCCACAGCAGTGAGACTGTTCCATTTATGTGGTAATTTTTACCTGTACTGCGGAGGAGGACTCCCCTCTGCCCTACATGTGATGGTAGCCTGCTGGTCTGGGGAGTTGATTGGTAAAATGAGGTCACTTGGCTCCGTCCTCCATCTTGGTCCTTGAAATATGACATCGTCTGTACAGACTGGGGAAAAGGGGAGAGAAGTCTATGGTAGAACAAGCCAGAAAATTGTCTTTTTGACCTCAGGAGAAAATACTGCACAAATTTGGTGAGAGACTATATTTTGTGAGAACAAATAGTTAATCTTACTGAAATGCGGGAAGTTTTTGACAGTGTATTACTTTTTCAATATATAGTATATTGACTGCAATTCCCAGAAACCTTTTTCAAATGAAATCAAAGGAGTTCCATCAGGATAACTGCCATGCGATGTGCTTTGTACATTTGCTTATCTTTCTATAGGGTGAAGTAATTTCCATGTATCCTTATCCTGCATTTTTTTTGATGAGCCTCACAAATGAGTGAAACACTGACTATTACAAATAACATTTTCACCCATTATGTACACTGGTTTCCATAGTGACAGGCCCAATTTTAGAGATATGATTAATAAGCCATTTTTTAAATGGCAATGGGGTAATAGCAAGGACATAAAACATTATGCAAATAAGTCATTACACTTTAATTGTCGAGTGAATTAGGGTCACATCCAACAAGAATTGAATCGTTTGAATTGGACTGGGCTGTTGAAAAATGAATGCTCCACAATTTGCTCTCTTTGCTGTCAAGTAATTATTCTACTAAAAAGCCAGATTTATTTCATCATTTCTTATTCATATATACATATCACATAGACTGAGTCCATAATATAGATAAACAGAATTGGATAAATAGAAAAAGAAACACAACAAAACAGATTATTACAATAACAAACACAGAACGGCAACAACATAATATTCAGAGATCCAACAAGGTGCATTACCAATATCCTCATCATAATTTCCTGAAAATTCATCTTCATGCAAATGCTCAAGATGAGAAGACGGTGTCGTAACTCTTCAAAATGTGTCCCGAACTATATTTCTCATGACTCTTTCTAAACTGTTATGCTATTCAGTCATCTTGAAAGTTTTGGTGATTTTTTTTTCCAAAGGAGAAGAATACATTTCTTCTTAAGTAATTATATGATAATAATTTATATCAAATTATATCAAAAAAACATTAACTATGATTAAAATTATATGCTTTTATGAAATATAATTGAGCATTTTGTTATCTACATGCAATTAGGCATATCATGACAAAGACATGGGTTTATATGAAATATCTGTAATAGTGGTTAAGTAGATAAGTGAACTATTATACATACATTTTTTACTTCATTAAAGCACTTAAGACATTATGAAATGCCTGATTTCTGAACAGGGAGACAAGTTATCTCTCCAATCTAAAGAGTGCCAACTATGCTTATTATAATAGCACAGTTTCTTATTAAGAAACATGCAACATCTTTTTGCAGACGCTATCAAAAGCCGGTGACTATAGCTGTGAGCTGTAAGTTCACCACTTCAAAGCAGGAGATAAAATAATCTCAAAGCCTGAATGGCCAGCTGCATCTGTCTCTTTCAGACGAGCAGCTTTCTGTCCCCTTTGTTGACAAAGGAAAACTATTGGAAGCAAGGACCCTTCACTTCGCAGCTACATCTAGGGACATTTTTATTCCAACTGAAAATCTGACTTTTCAATCTCAACGGACAGTCTCCAAATCTACTTCTAGAGGGCAGTACACGTGAGATACATTTTCTCTGCATCTAAATATGGTTTCTTGCAGAGAGTGAGCTGGTGACCCTCAGTCATCATTACATTTGGAAGAGGTTATACTCCTCTCTCCTCTTTCTTCAAGGCAGTGTTTTACACTCACAATTCAGTGTTTGAAAAGAAACGCAGAGAAAGAAGTTTGATGTTGAACTCATCCACTGTCTTTAGGACTGATGTTTACCATGAAAGCCTAACATGTGCAATACATATAGATTTGTAAACAGTGACAAACGTCATTTCTTCTAAGATAAAAGAAATACAAGCAAAATAGACGAGTGTAATTTTCCAGAAGGACTAAAATGATCATTGTGATGTGAACTGTGATATCTGTATCAGATATGAGAAAGAGGTATCTAGCAATCTCAAATTCTCAGTGGGAAAAATAAATAGGCAAGAGGTCTATTTCCAATCAAAGATGTGTTTATAGCTAACTCATGTGAGATGTCTGTCGATGATGTTGCCACTTCAATCTGTTCACATAAATGAAACACGAGATGTTCCATGAAGCAGACGCACAGCTGGCTTCATTGTTGCCCTGGCCTTAAACCTGATTTATATTTCATACTTTGACAAAACTCGCATTAAAACTGAGGTGCTCGCTGATCTACACAAATAATGTTCAGGTCCCACAATTAAAGATGAAAAGTCTACATAAAGGCCGTGACTACTGTCATGTATGAGAATGTGTCTGAGGCACTTTTTCTGTCTATTTGTGATGCTTGGCATATTTAAAAGTGTCTTGCAACAGAGTATAAATCAAAGCGAGGCTACATTTCAACAGCCTGGTGTCGAACGATCTATTAATAAATGGTCACACCACTGCTATCACATCAGATTCACTCACTTTACACTGCCTTTACAGCCTCGCCTTAATGTGAATATAAATAAAATGTCATGCAGGCAAACATCTTAAGGTGTCACTTTGGTTTGTGTGTCTGTCCCAGAAAATAGTAGTTGGACAACATGTCACTTCAGATGTCATAATCAATGCTATCAGCTGGACTGAATAAGAAATAGCACCTACAGGCAACAGCCAAGGCCCTACTAAAAACATTTGTGCCCTAGGTAGGTGAGGCTGCTTGGATCTTGCTCCCTTGAGTATTGTATGTGAGTTACCCATGAGCCAATTTGAATAACAGTCATTGGGATTTACAATGTCATTCGAACAAGGGTTGACATTCTGGTGGAGTGTCAGTGTTTCTCTAGCTCAAATCCCAGGTGGTCACACAAGGGCAGACTGAAGTAGATTGTGCTAAAATGCAGTGCTGGGTTCATTTCATGGATACTGATAATGATCTGGACCGGGCCATAAAAAGGAATGGGATTGAACTCCCAGGTTGCCCCTGACAGTGTACTGTAAATGTGCTGCAGGGACACTGCTCTAGGGAACAGTAAAGGACATCGACACTGGAATGCTGCGCATTTAAAGACTGCATCTTAATCAGTGTAACCTTTTATCATCAAGATGATTTTCTGAGGTTAGTTATTTATGATCCTGTCCCTTCCCTTCTAATGGATTAAACTCCATACCAAAGGTCACTAATAAGTGAACCTCACTTTTATAAATCACAGACAATTACCATATTTGTTCAAATGTATTCTGAAACGATAGTGTACTTTTTAGTAGGGTTGGGAATTTCACACATTTTCGAGTCGATTGTCGAGGTCCACGTGTCAATTTTTTTTTACAGCAGCAGTAACAGCAGCAATGCGGGGGTGGAAATTATTCTACACTGTACTACTTCATTTTAGGCTCAAAAACATGGCTGTAATGTGCCATTGTGTGTAATGCGCACGTGTCGATTGTCGATCGATTTGTCGACAAAGAAGTCCCATCCCTACTTTTTAGGAAACAAATCACATTCAAGCCCTTGTCATGAGTTCACACAATGCTGATAAAGCCTGTCAGCAACACATACTGAAAGTGTGTTTCTCAATGTAACAATGTCTGTGGTACAGACTCAGCTCGACTCTACACGGTTTTGTTGGGTTTCCATTACAATAGTACCTCCTCAACTTGAGCGGGGTCATCACAGCATGGCTGCATGAAACTGCCATGACTTCGTTTTGTATACGACACAAACTCGTGACTAGTGACTTGTAAAGCAGTTGTACTAAATCATTATAATCAGTGAATTAAAAATGATTTGTTCAGTACTTCCTGCATGACCGGAGCACAGACTGTCTGACAAAATCCCTGGACTGAAATACAGCGGCAGGTTTTGTGATATAGCTCGTCCCTCACAACCACAGGCTTTTAGTAGTGCTGTCGCTAAATACACCAGACGTCTTACTCATGCCTCTTCCTGTGACGGCACTCTTACCAATCAGTGGTCATGCAGTCTGATGACGTCACACATAGTATTGGCTCAACTCGCTTGGAACCACGCCGGAACAGCTACTAAAATAAGTACCAGGTAATCTCGCAAACGAAAAAGCAAACTTCCTGTGCCGTGCTAAGGCGAGTCAAGTCAAACCAGTGGAAATGCACCAAAAGTGATGCATTTTACATTAAGTGAGGCTGCGGCAAAGTTTAGGTCAAGGTATTATCCACCGGTTCCCTGAAACGGAACACGAGTGAGGTGAAACACAAAGTTCTGCAGGGTCACCTGATGCAAGGGGTAAGACTGGGACACTAGCTGTGACCAGACGATTTCAATGAGCTGTAGATCTAAGGGTGAATTCCAATTCCTTGCTTAACCCTTAATCTTAACCCTAAATCTCAAAAATGCGCGCTCCCGCTAGTGCAAGTGCTGTCCCGATTCTCAAAAAAATTAAGTTGAGGGGCAAGTTTAAGGGCTGTATCGCCCTCAATATTGAGATTTTCCGAGACCACCCTTGGGACTACCCAGAATGCATTGCGTGTTTTCACATAACAAAGATGGCGCCGAAATCAGCGAAACGATTACGCTACAAATTAAGTATTTTCTTTATTAATAGAGATATAAAAATTACCAAAACCATTGTTTTATCTTAGTTTAGGCCCATATTATGGATTACTGATGTCATTGTTGCTTAACATTTATTTTTATCTTATGATCTTTTGTCAATAGCCGGCCGGTGCACACACGCGATCGTTTGCTATGGTTTACTTTTCAATAAGCAGTGGTGTGTGGTAACTGTCAGCTGAATATGTCCGAATATGTCCGAGTATCATCTTATAACTAACTGACAACCTAATAACTTGACTGACAAACGGATCGCAATAAATAAACGTGACGTAAATGTGTTCTTCTTCTTCTTTTTTGGAGTTGACAGACTGGACGCAGCTTTCGCGTTATTCTGCCCCCCACAGTGTGAAGACGTATCTGCATTTAAGGGGTGTCCCATTTCTAAGTGACAAAATAACCCTCAACACTTGGTTTTGAGGGCCAGTTAAGATTAAGGGTTGAGCTTGAGGGTTAAGATTGAGGGTTAAGATGGGAATTGGAATTGGCCCTAAATCATCTCATGAAACCACTCAGTCAATCACGTCAATAAAATTCAGTCAAAGTCAGAATAACACACCCAGATAATGAGATTGGGTTAGGTTTAGTCTACTACTGCATATACACCTACTGTTGGACTCAATCTGGCCGGGGTGCTCTGCCCATACACTACAGGTCCCAGCCCTTGCTTAAACATGTAAATGAAAAAAAACAGAAAAATAAGAAAACGGCAAAAAAAATATGAGATAAGTGTTATGCTCTATCAGCCTAAAGAGTTGGAAAGTTTAAAGTTCATGGACGACAAGAAGACCCTGAACGTTGCTTAACATTCTAACAAGACACTAGTTTAAGCAGAAACCTACTGTAGCTACATTTAACTGTGCATAGTAATCTACTAAGTGAGACAGACTTCTGGGAGAGACCAGGAAATGAAAACAAGCACCAATAATCAGAGAAAAGTGAGGAAAGTAACTTAATATTGTGTGATCTGAAAAGAGAAAGTAATTACAGCAGAGAGAGGTATTTAAAACAGGGTCAAAGAGGTTAACGGTTTAATGAATGGTTAACTAAATGAATTGCCCTTTTTAATGTATTCCCTAAAAGAATGTTTGCGATCTAGGCATATGTTCTTTTCACTTGACATGAGAAAAGAGCATTTATGATTTTCAGTGGAGAGAATATTTATTATTTATTTTTATGTCTTGACTTTAATGACACATAATTGGATGATACAATTAATTAAATATATATTGCATTAAATTATAACACCCTCGTAATGTGTTGGACCTTTGGGAACATATTTCTATATCTGGACCTGTCAGAAAAGGATTTCAGTAACGCTGCTGTACATCTGAGAATAAGATGCTTCTCACCTAATCTGTCTGTCATCAGTGATGTGCATTAAAAAAAAAAGCATTCTTCTGTCATTACTATTCATTAAAGAGCATGTGTTTATTCAGAGAGGTTTATTTTTGACATAAACCATGACAACAAGTGCAGTGAAACTCAAATATAATGTGTTAAAGTATCTTACCTGCAAGGCATCCAGTGATTGATAGCAGAACAATTTGTCTCCATGGGAACATCATCTTCAGTTGCTCAGGGCTAATACAACTCTCATCCAATTGCTTGTGAATGGAATCTCCCTTGAATACAAGAATTTTAATCTGAAAAGGAAAGTAATTATTGATGTGATTAAAATATGACATTTTGATATAAATAGGACAATCATTCAACAGGAAAACATGATTATAGCGCAGCTAAGTTACATAATTGCTTCTTATTATTGAGCGGTATTTGCAAGTGAAGGAAGTGCGAGGTGAAAAGTGAGAACAGCAGCAGACAAAAAAACCTGAGGATGCAGAGCCCGGTGGCACAGAAGAAGACGACACAGCTGCCACATGTGAACATGTTTTCTTTCACTGTGCTTCTTGTTATTCATCCTGCCTAACGAGCTCAATACAGCAGCTTTAAAGAGAAACGAGGAAGAAAATGATTGACCTCAAAGACACTTCTGTCTCCCCCCACTTGACTATTAATAGGAGCCGACAGACTGTGTGCCACCATTCCACAAAATGCCACTTCATACTTTAAAAAAGATGCTTGAACGTAAGCAAACAGGCAGTTTTATTTTATTTTAATATAGATATGTCTTCTATTCCCCCTGGATCAACAACAAGGCCACAAAGTTAAACAGTAAAAATACACATTTTATTAACAGAAGAGGACAGAAAACATACAATTTGGACAATCAATTGTCAATTTGAAGGCGTAATACAACCGTTTCATAATTTAGATCACTTCACTTGCAACAGGGAGAATGACTCTGCTTGCGAAATCACCTGGATGCCTTTTGTGACTCACAGGAAGCTTTGTCAAACCTGTCACAATGACTCATCTGCCATTAATGCAGTGTCACTTCGAGAGCACTGTATCTACTTTCCCACTTACTACCACTCTGTTCAGACCCGGTATGAACGTCTGTCCTAAGAGATCCGATCACATTGGGGAGATACAACTGTTCACGTGACCAGATGGGATTTCCTGTATGTGCCCTTCATTGAAATATGCATAACAAAATTATGTTTTCAGTGAGTCTGAATGTGCGTCTGTGTGACTATGCAAGTGACAGAGAGGGGAAAAAGGGTTGAAAGAGCGCAGCATTTGCACTGCTGTAAGATGAAATTACACTTTAGTTGATTGAAGGCAGAAATGGGAAGACTTTGACACTGGGAGAGAGTGGAGCATATAACAAAAGGGTTTCATTGCAGTTTTTGTTTTAGACAATCCAACAAGGAGAATACCAGCACAGAGACAAAAACAAACGTATGGCTGAACATAGCTGAAAATGATCATAGTGGGCAGACAATCACAGTGTAAGTAAAACTGACAGAGACTACAGAATCAAACGAGAAGCAAAAGTAAATAAAAAGGAGAGGAAAATTACACAATAAGATGTTATTACCTGTAATGTTAATAACAAAATGTGTTTCAGGTCGACTGGGTATCATGTGCCGGTGAAAACAGGAGGTAGATTCTCTAATTTGCAGTTGTTTGCCTCGTTTCAGAAAGCACAACTGATGACGAAGATGAAAAACTAATTTTGGAGAGAATATTTTATCACACCTGCAACAAAAAGTCAGGGAATTTTAGTGTGTGGCATCTGATAACCAATCAGGAACTCAATGTGGTTGACTGCGCTATCTAAGGAGTTTTAAACGTCTCTATTTCGGGGGCTCTAAAGTGCCAGGGTGGACAGCAGGTGTATCCAGAACAAAATGTATGCATTTTTAAATGAAAATGTAGTCGTATGGATCTATCCATAAAACAGTTTAGTTGCCTTGAGGCGTACAACTGGTGAAATCTGCCCTTTTGTGACTCAGGGGAAGCTTTGTCAAACTTGTGACAATGACTTTGACTGTGTCATTAGCATTAGTGTCACCGGGAGAACACTGTGTGTAAGTCATTACAGTGCTGCGATCGTATGGAGAAGGAACTTTTTGAAATTCGCTAATTACATTGCAGTCACTTATCTCAGTGATGCTGAAACTTTGACATGTTCAGAGTGGGCTTGTTTGAACAGGAGTTGGACAGTTGATGTCACTTTGTGAGATTTGGTACAGGGGCAGGAGGTGGGGGAGGTAAGATTTAGTTATCTACTGCCAAAAAAGAAGAGATATACTGTCAGGCCCAAAGCTTCATAGATTGTTTTTGTGTCTAGTAAACCCAGAGTTTATTAGAATGGAAGCCTTTTACTGGGGATTTATAGTTGCAGTAGGCTACCACTTCAAAGGATGGATAGTGATGGTTACACTCCTTCAAGGAGCATCTGGCCAGTGGTTATCTCTGGTTTCCGTAGCACGAAGTGAGTATTTTTACTACCCTCTGGATGGGATGCTAGTCCATTGCAGAGTATTTCCCCTTACACCTCCTTTCATGCTGAGTGGTGAGCAGAGAGGTTCCAACTACAGAGGCATCCACTCTCACCACTGGGTGGTCTGCCAGTACAAAAGTCAAACACATTTGACAAATAAATGTTCTCGTTACAGATTATATTGTGAATTGTGTTGCAGTGGTTTGCAATCTTTCAATAGTGGGTCCCCTATATAACAATTTTGCCAAATCTAAATTAGATATCAGATCTAAATCAGGAGTGTCCTGCCTCCATATTAGACGAGAATTGGTGACGAATAGCCGTGGAAATAAGAGTGCACTTGAGAAACACTTAGCACTCATGAGTTAATATGTTTATGTGACCAATAGCTTTTTATTCATTCAAAGTTATTAATTTAATGTTGGCACATAGCCTCTACTAATAATAATTATACATCAATAAATCACATTACAATAAAAACCTGTTCCAAAAGTCACATTTAGAACCTTTATACTAATGTGATATGAATGGTAACTGATTTGTTTCAAATATCAAGCAACTTTCCCATTGACGATAAAAAACTGAAAGCTCTCATGTGAAGTCAAAAAGCATCATGGGAAATGTCGGATCCAGTGGTTTTTGTTTGAGCACAGGAACTACAAGTCAGGAAACCCTAGCTTCTGCAGCATCAATTTGGATCCTTGCTGTTTCTGAATTATTCCACTTTACTGAAAGATGATATATGGATACAGTATGTCATAGGCCATTGTTGGCAGTGCTACATAGAATAGAGGAGGAATACTTTGTAATGAAAGATGTTTTGCTGGGCATTTACAGTAACTTATTGGATTAGAGAAAATGTGACACAATCACAATACCTGATAATTATACTCCGATAATAGATTAAACCCATATCACTCACTCCTATTACCTATATTATTATCACAGGGAATTATTTGCTCCATTAGATATCCTATCTATCCGTTGATCGATGACCTAAATGGCCATTAAAACTTTTCTAATGTGGAAGTGGAACGGAGATCTTTAAGGCTGGAATTGCAGTATCAGTGGCACAGGAGGGGCTTTGCTGCAGCACTGACCTACATCACAGTAAGTGGAAACTGATACTCCTCTCAGGATTAAGAATTCAACTCAACCCCTCATCCTTTCACCACAACCTTGTTGTGCCGAGTAACCCAGGACTATCTTTGGAATTCTTGAAATAGACCTAAATACTAACCACTCGCTTGTTTTGCCAACTTGAGAGTCTAAGATTTGTGGATGTATCAGTTTGAAAAACATGAATGTATAATCTTGTGGAGAAGAAAGAAGCAAATATGCTCCTACAGGGAGGGAGCCATCCCTATTTTCCTGATCATGACATAATGGCTGGTATTAATGCAGCTCAACTGTCCCATGTGCCAGTAATTGTTCCTCATCTGGTGTAAATACCAGACGCAGTGAGTTTCAGAGTGGATTTCCTTGTGTCTTTCAAAATTTAGAGGGCAGCTTTGTCACTTTAAAAACCCATCACGTTGGATTACATGGTGTCAAACTCGACTGGAGTCACACACAGAATAACACATAAACAAAAAGAGAAGTGCAGCATTTAATGCAGTCTCCTTATGATTGGGATGCCGAAGGGCTGTTGGACAGTATGTTACTCTAATATTCTTATTTTACCCAGTGCTCCGAGTGTAAGGAATTACAATTTAAAGAGGACATATTATGCAACATCAACTTTTTAATCATTTAAATCCTTATGTGGGACTCTGGATGCCCTATCAATTGGCTAAGTGTGAAAAAGATGACTTACTCATGTTTTTGTGGTCCGTCAAGTACAGGAGATGAAACACACGATTTTGACTTCCACTCACTGGGACGTCACAATGCGCTAAATTCCTGGAATTGTTGTCTCGCGAAGCTCCGCTTTGTCTATGAAACATGCGAGAGTGCTGGAGTGCAACAGTATCCGATAACCAGAAGTCTGCAAAAAGTACTATGCTCGTGCTACTCCACAGTGCAGCACAGAGTTCTACACAAACTGTTACTATGCCAGGTAACGTTGTGATTGTTGGTGTTTTTTGATTTTTTTTTTGGCCTTTAGGGCAGAGGTTCCCATACGTGATTCAATTCAGTAGAGATGATGCCGTTTGTGATACTGACACAATTCTCACAATATATATATATATATATATAACACAACACAAACTGAAAGTGGCAGACAAAAGTGTGTGCGTGTGTGTGTCAGAGAGAAAGAGACGGAGAGATCATGGCAGTTGCTGGTATGTCATGACATTTTCTTGAAAACCTTGGTTTTTAATGTGAGATGCTTACATGTTTTTGTTTTCTGAATCAGTATGATTTGCTCTTGTCATAAGGAATATGGAGAAAACAGTAAAGGTTGGGAGTGTCTTTGAGAGGCTGTCGTGTTTTCATTTCAGTTAAGTGGATTCCATGCCAAAAGAAACTTTTTTGACCTTAATTACAAAAATAATACAGTTACATAACAGGAAAGGTAACTCACTTTTGATTCGGGGGAAAAAAGTAAAAAATCAAGTAATAACTTTACTACGTGCTGTCAGCATTAAGGCATGACTTGCGATTAATTAAGGGCTGACCCTAGTGATTTTTTTTTTTGGTGGGTAACTTGAACCAATAACCCTCCAATTGCAAGCCAAGAGCATGGCTAACCCTGCTCCATTTGGCCACGCAGTGTCTGCTCTCTGCTCCTAATTCTAAGAATGTTTCTCGTAGAGGATGGGTCAGAAGTACAAAAAACGTGCCCACTGTAGCCAGTATTCATGTGGAGCATCTCACACGACATGTACGAGCCAAAAAAGCCAAAGTAAAAGACTGGACCTTTCATCTGTCCAACCCTAAAGCGCAGCCTGTGAAATAGAAGGCAAGTAAACTGGAACTGAACTGCAAAGTCCTGTCACATTCAAATTAGTAGAAAGTAGACATTTTCATTATAAACATTATTAAAATGCAATAAATTGCTTTGCTAATTATTACTTTTTACATGAGTCGTCAGTAAGGTATTACACTTCCCGAGTAACTTGACCAACACTGCCAATCGGTGCAAATAGACTTCAAATGGTTGACAGGAACATTACTTTTTTTTTTTTTTTTTTTGCAGGTTGGGAGTTACAGTTTGGTGCACAGTGTCTGTCCTGATATGATGGATGTTTGTCCCTGAGCACAGCTTCATCCTGCAGCCTGTAACACCTGCAGTGACACTTTTATTCTCCAGAATTTTCTTTGTTTTGTTTATTTCTGGATTAATGGAATAGTTAGAAGATGCGGCACACCGTACATCTGTATGCACGGCCATTTTGTAAAGACACGTGTGTCAACTTGACTTGATGAATTTCAATTAGAAGTGGGGGCATATTTTAGTAGTCCTCTGTGGAGCACTTAAATATCTCATTGTGCCCCAATGGCCATTTAATGCAATTTGAAAAGATATCCACACGCCAGTCATTGCTCCCAGAAAACTCTCATTGGCATATAATGGGCCTTGATGCATTTCCTGTAACCACATATGATCGGATCTGGTGTCCAACATTCATCATTATTAATACACACTGATGTCAAGAATAAAATGTGTCTGATCTTAGTGTGTTTATGGATGTCTGTGTGTGTGTGTGTGTATCACAAGGATCTGGCAATATGATTAATATCGCAATTTGTCAGTAATATTTGGATACAAATAAAAGAATCGATAGAGTTTTACAACATCAAATATTGCTTTTTCGTGCATACATTTTTCTTACACCCCCAGTGTCTCTGTGTGAAAATGTGTGTCTGAGTGAACGCTGAGATGAGAAGATCATGTCAATCAAAGGTGTTTCCTTGGTGTTACTATATGTGTTAACTAGAACAAAAATGAACTTGTACGTCGATCAGTGTTTGTGGTGGCAGCTGTGAAATGAATGTATGTGCACTAAAAGAATAAAGAGAACAAAAAAAATGAAAACGCTGGGGATCAGATGACCCCAGACCCCAACTCTAATGTGTATAATGGATTGATTATGGTCGCACCTGTTTGAAACAAAAGGGTCTTTATTAACTGGGTAACTTTTAAGGGCCAAATCCTAAGGACTTCACATCATTCTTGGGTCTGTAACATCACCTGATCAGTCATTATGTGATTCTTCTGGGAGCAACAACTGGTGCAAAGACACTTTCTCCTATTTGTCATTTTGTCAATCCTGTCCAGGATTGGATGTGCATGTCTTTAAACACTTTCTATACAACCATAATTCATAATTTTGAGGTACCGTAATACATGATATTTATTTGGACCTTCAAAAAAAAAAACGAGCTAAACATCACCTGAAGCTCCAACAAATTCAGAAAAAAAACACAGAGAAAAGTCAGAACGACTCCCTCTGGGCTTCAAGGCGATCAAGGTGAGGAGTCATTTTCTGTCTTGGACTTTCTCAACCGAGCAAGAGATTGCTCTGCCAAATGTAATGAGGCATCGCTCTCCGCTCTCCCCCCACAGAAGCTAAACCTAATGGAAATCATTGGCTAAACACATTCCAGAGTAAATGAGATGACTTCTTGGTTACTGGGGCTGTTGTTTGGCACATAATTGATAGGAAAGGTGGTTAAAGGCATCCATTCCCCCCCCCTGAGGGCAGCATAATTGCAAAAAAGAATCTAATAACGGAGGGAGAAAAGGCGAGTGTTTCTATCATAACGGTGTCCGTGCTCAAGGTCTGTATTCAGATCACACTCAGTACATACACAGAGAAACAACGGAAAAAAACATTTCACCAATTGAACACCAATGGTTATGAATTCACTACAGCCTGTGATGCATTCTTTTCCATTTAGTTATTGTCTTTATGACAGTCTGCTGCCATATCCATTAAGCCATTCAGCAGGAGAACCTGGGAGACGAGGATCTGCCACCAGGGACGGACTCAATCTCCATGAACAGCTGCTCTGCGCTTTTGCCAGTGAGTGAAGAATTTATAATTCACTGTGCATTGATACCTACTAATTCACTCTGACTGACTTGAAGAACCGTGCGCAAGTCAATTTCCACGCAAGCCAGCGAGGATGAATACATTTTAAATAAAACGATTTGCAGATAAATGCCGAGATTAAGATCTGTTTTTTCGCAATTTAGGTAGACGCAAAATACTTGAGCTGAAATTAAAAGAAGCAAATTGTGGGGCTTAGTAGGAAAATTGAGTCTTACTCCAACTGTAGAAGGTCGGGTGTTCAATCCCCGGCTCCTCTCGCTGACATGCTGATGTGATCCCGAGGCAAGACACTTAACACCAAATAGCTCCTAGTGTCAATGATGTGTAATAGAAAAAGAGCCACATATAGATGCACTATTTGAATGTGTAGCAATGGTGTTTGAGTATATTGTGTGAAATAGATCTGTGTAAATGTGTGTCTAATTATTATAGATTATTCATATTCAGTTGCATTTTTACACAAATGGTTTTTATGCTTCATTCTTGAATAATTAAGGCCAGGCAATTCTTCAGTATCCATCAATGTTTTATATTGATATCATGTTTATACATTGTGCAAACACACTTTGAAACATCACATAATTGCCATATTATGGTAAACTGTAATCATGGGCCATATTTGTCATGATAATTATCAATATTGACTGATTTTAAACTTTAATTACCATAGCTTTTTAGTCACATTGCCTTGTCCTATTTATAACCATGAATCATGAACCATGGCTGAATGCAAATCTAAAAAGATATCAATAAAAACTCTGATTGGAAAACCTCGAGAAGATTGTGCTCTTCCAGAAAGGCCAATAATTCACTGTAAACTATCTTCTCAAGGGTTTATAATTAAAAAGCAGTTTGGAGATAGACAAACCTGGTTTGGCATTGACTGTGTCACAACGGTGTAAACCTATTTCTAAGGTGAGGGAATCATTTTTCCTATGCCACATAATGTTCTAGAGCTCATTACAGGCACATCTGAAATGTTTAATTTGTTATGCGTAAAATCTAAATTAAAGAGATATTAAAATGTGTCTCGACTTGTTTACTCACATTTTAAAGATATGATGCGCGTGTCACTTATTATGGCTAAAAGAACAATTGCAATTGTTTTAATTACTGTTGAGATCATTATTATTCATCGGTAATTGTGTCAAGAAAATGTCTTCACTTCAATGTTGTGTTATATTCTTTTTAATATACAAACATGGATGTGGCCTTGGGGAAACTTTGCAAATTATTTTAAGGCCTCAAGGGCCTGTTCCGACATTTGGGAAGGTGTGCACTTAAGTTTTAAGTAAACATTTGCTATTTTCCCATGTTACTGCCCTCCACCACACCCATTCCCTATAGCATCAAGGAATTGGGTAAATGCATATTGTCTCCTTAGACGTTACGCTTTATTTCAAGCAAGAATCAAACGGGCACTAAAATCAAAGTAAATACGTGAATAAATCAGCCACATAGCGTGTTTATGATGATGTGTCACACTGTGCATAATAATACATTAATAAATGAATAAGACTATTAATATAAGAGAGGGCGGTGTATGAAAAGGTGATTATGTGAAAGTGAAATGTCACTTTTGAAGAGCACCAACCTTATCAACACTCAATATGAAACGTTTTTTTTTTTGCGTAGAATCCATAAAACCTGTAATATCATATTCACCCATGAACCCACCTCGGTCAATATTTGAATAAAAATATGTATATGTATTGTTGATTGATATACTTTTCTTTACTATCACTATATCAAACTCACGCATAATTCATTGTCATTGCTTTACCTCAGATGTGTAAAAGGTCTCTTGTTTTCTGTCCAGACGTTTAACACCGCATATGATTGTTATTTCTTTGATTCTTGTGTCTGGGTTGAAGTTTGTGATTGACAATTGTGATAATTATCAACATCAACTTATTTGATATCTTCGCGTCACCTTTGAATTTTCTATATTAAAAATCGGTTTGCCACAATCTGACTCAACATCTGGGCAGGGCACTCTCCTCTCTCTATCTCTCCCTCCCTCTCTCTCTCTGCAGACATACACCATACAGCTGTGTATTTTCATGTGAAAAAAATCTATGAAGACAGCAGGACGCCCCCAGTGACTCCCTACGATGTTAAACACGGCTGTATCCCTCAGCTGCTGCTGCTGCTGCTGCCTCTAACACAGGGGCAAAAGAGTATAAGTGCACTTAAAAGAGCAGGGGAGCAGCGATCCATTTCTCAACCCCATCATCAGCCAGGCACATCCCCAGACCCTTTATCCTAGATACAGCCACAAAAGAAAACAAAAAAAACAACATGACTGGAGGTCAAAGACAAGGAGCTTTGACCTGAAGAAACTGGCCGTGCAATACACACAAACTGCTACTCTCCTTGAAGCAAAACTAAAAAAAAAGGGCTCTTCTTTTCAAAGCAGAAGGTGCAACAGAATAAACTGCTGTTATTACTGCATGAAAGGCTTCACCTCTCATTTGGTTAAATAGGTGGAAAGGATCTATAAATAAGCTCAGACTATAGAGGGGGGGAAAGATAACAATCCCTGCTGAATATTCTGGCATACTTTGTAGATGAAGCAAACTGAGCTTTTGTCTCTCTCTTTCACTCATTGTTAGTGTTGCCCTTATGCGGTCTGCATGAAAAAGAGAAAGAAGAACAGACCACTGGTGGCCAAATTCTTGGCTTGCAGAGAAAAACTGAATATGTCTGAGCTGCTAATTTCTTCCAATAACACTCCACAGCAGACTGCAACTATCATAATCCTGTGAGTCTTCAGAAAAACACATGCAAATGTAAGGATATTACTGTATAATGGTGAATGGCTTTCAGATACAATTAAATGACCATTAAGAAAAATCCACATGAGCCCCGGAGTCTTTTTCCCTCTGCAGAGACTCGAATAATTCTCGTTAACAAGTTAGAGAGAGGGATTTGTTTTTTTTTCCTTTTCCCCACTCCTGATGCTGCTGTGGTTATGTGTGACTGAGCAGAGCAGCACCATGTGGACCTCGTCCTAGATGAGGGAAATGAGCCCCAACAGTGGAAATTCCCAGTTGGACCATGCAAACCCATTTGAGGCTCGTGTAGAAAACGCAGCCATCAGTATCCTGTGAGTGTGTGTGACCGCTGTCATGCTGCACACAGTCTGTGCCCCGAGGTGAATGTAGAAATGACATCTCTCCACATGGATGAGGCTCATTTATTTGAGATATAATTTGTCCTTCTCAGTCGAATAAAGTCCTATGTGATGCACTTTATTTTTACACACCAGAACACAAGACTTTATATGTAAAAATGTAGATTATTTTTTTTCAAAAAAAGAGCAAAACGACATTTCCGAGCAAATACTCACTTGTTCTAGGATGCAATAGTTTTTTTCCTCTTCATTAAAGTGCTTTGATTGTAATCCCACTCTGCGTCAGATGTGTGAATAACATCTCTCTCACACAGCAACTCGGAAAGCCAAAAGAAGGGCTCGCACTGTGCTCCAGCGCTGCTTTTACGCTGCGCTGCTGAATTCCGCTCTTTTTTCCAAGTGTCTCCTCTCGCTCTGTGAGGCTGCAGCAGCCTCCGTTTACCTATAGGTATAAATTCCACAATCAGTGATGGACTGAGGATAATGGTTACAGGCGCGGGACGCAAACCTCCTTCAGATTACACTCCACAAGATGCAGCCAAGAAGCAGAGAGGACAGCGGTGCTTCCTCCTCCTCCTCTGAGCGGAGACTCAACATTGTACGCATCCCCGGGCTCTTTTCTCTTTGTGCGCAGGGAAGAAGCGCCCACTGGTGACGCGTGAAAACACCCATCGCAGCAGCAGCAGAAGCAACAACAGCAGCAGCAGCAGCAGCAGCAGCAGAGTAATGCGCCACCAGCCTACTGGCACCTGTCATTCCATTGTTTAATCCCGTGCAAGTTTGTCTTTTTTGCTTTCTGCCCATGCTTTAACGACAAACATCCAATCTTCAGTGGGAAATAAATCACGAACATTTGATTTGGAGAAAAGGAACAAAGATGCTCCATGAGAGAAATGGAGAAGCGAGAATGATTAGCAGAGAAAGAGTCGAGTTGGGTTAAGTTAAGTTAAAAATCTAATCAATATTGAATTAAATTAAATAAATAAATAAATAAATAAAATCTAATATGCGTTGTTTTCCCTTAGCACGCAACACAACAGGGGTGACAACAAGCCAAAAAAGGACACAATTCACTGACTATAAGAATATTATTTTTTAAAAAGCCCTAAAGGAGTAATTTAACGAGTAAATCAACAACAAATCTATCAAGATCATTTTTATTTTTGTGCAAAGTTTGGACCAAGTAACATAATTAACAAGAATAACCAATTTCCAGAATCAAATACAGGTATTCAATAGAGCACAATACCTCCACCGAGGCCAAACAAATCCCACACGCCTGACAAATTAACATCATTATAAATTTAAGCAAAACAAGAAACATAATTTCCTTGAAAAATGTATGCAAGCGATTGCAATTACTGCCAAATATGTACAGAATTGCTAAATAATATGAATAAAATCTTGCCTGACTCATGCACCAACCTTTCAGTAGAGAAGCAAACTATTAATTGTTCCAGTGATTAAATTTAAGACTTTTAAATTGACATGTTGGTCCGTGTGGGAAGAAATAGTAAGAAATTATTTTTTAAATGTGTTTTGTTATTTCCCTTATCCTGGTCTGCTTCAAGTGAGAGACATTTGGTGAAAAAATTGTCTTTTTTTTTACCATTGTTATAAAAAGTAACATAAAAAAGTCATAAAATCCAACTTACCATGTCATGTCAAGTGACCTTAAGAAAATACATTGACCTTATGACCTTTTATGAACTGATTATATATATTTAGCACCCGTGAAGTCCATGTTTTAAGATGAATACATTCACAATTTCAATCATAACCGGATTCTCTGTATGTCAAATCTGAGTGAGATGTATCCTGCATATGTGATGAAGATAGGTGGCAGTAGGTGAATTATGACAGATTTCTTTTAAAATAAAAAGGAGGGCATAAGTGATGTGCATTAGTCAGAGAATCTAGAATCCTCTCTATTGGATGTGGAACTGAGCCCACTCAGACAGAGCGTGTGAACAAGTGGAATAGGATTCCATCCTAAAAATACTGCACAACACAAGCAGCTACACGACAAAGTGTATGTGTGCAGTCGAGGACCACACAGACACACAGGTGCTCGAGTGCCTTTTGGCCTATAAACACTGTGTCACCTAATTTAAAATGCATTGTTTTCATGATGTAACCATCTGAAATCATACATAATTTCTTTTCCGCAAAGTCTAAGCTCTACACTTGGATTCCATCACAAGCGTATGTAGAGACGGGCTTAAACTCTAATGATATTCATGTCATGATGATACACACCTGGAGGATTCAAGATTCATGTTTGGAACAAGCACATGGACACACATGTTCCAAGAATGTTTTGTGATTTTAAAACTAGTGAGTTTAAAGCAGCACTAATTTATATTTTGTACTGTGATTTGCGCAAAGGAACATAACATTATTCTGTTGTAAATTGGCAATGCAATGTAGGAGCCAATTGCAGGAAAAATCGAAATTAAATGAGTTCACTGGGGGGTTAAAAAGAAAAAGGCACTCAGAAGCAAACATAATCCAAAAACAAAGGACACATAAAGTCCAAAAACTGAAACAATGATCAGAAAATGATGGCGAGAACCCAAGGAACAAACAACACAATCTGGCAGAGTGTGATGGAGCAAAATTAAAACTCTAAAAACTCTGAAAGTCCAAACAAAACACTTAAGTCCAGATAAATCAAGGATGCATGGATGTGCAAAGATAGACCTCAGCACCTGTCCTTTTGTCCCTCTAATCAGTTACTTAAGATAGTGCTTATTTTCATATTAAAGTAGACATATTATGCAAAATCAACTTTTTAATCATTTAAATCCTTAAAAATTGGGACTCTGGAGGCCCCATCAGTCGGCAAATTGTGAAAAATGATGACTCACTCATGTTTTTGTTTTCCGTTGTGGAGGTGTCACGAGCGACAGTGTCTTCTGACTCTGGGTCTGACTCCGGGTCAAAGGCGTAAAAGTGACTGCGGCGGGCAGTCGTGACAAAGCTATTTTTAAACATTGTTAAAACAAAGTTATATAATAATGAGTAGCAGAGCATCCACAGTTCCAGTGGGTGAGTTGCACTTCTGAGAGCTGGTGTGCTAATTACGTCACTTCGAGGTATCGGCCAATCACAAGACAGTTGGGAAGGCTCTATGCTGGCTGACCAATAACAACACAGTCTGACTTCTGGGGGTGAGATTTCAGTCTGAAACATCGTGACTGACGAGAGCTTCAGTGAGGAGAGATTTCTATCGGCTCATTTACAGCAACTAGGAGGTTTTTGACCATAAAAACAAGTTAATGCATGTAAGTAAACCTCCATAACTCACGTATATGTATGATAGGACCACTTTATGGGAGCTTTAAGTTTAATTTTACTTTTTTTTTTAAAGGTGGACCTAAAGAGATACTATACACAGAGTGTTCTGAACAGGGCTGTTTTGGCAGGGTGATTGAACTGCTGTGGTGCTTCATCCTTTTGGTATTTTGACCAAAGCATGTCACAGACATGTTCATTAGGACACCAGGGAACTAGGTTAACTTGGAGAAATAGGGTATAATATGACTCCTTTAAAATATTTAAAAATGACGATCAAGAAATACCTATACAAAATTGTAATTTTAACCTTATCTTATAATCCATAGAAATCTGGATTTCCATAGCAGGTAATGGACCTTTTACATTTGTTGTTGTTGTGTGACATATGGAACTATCAAATAAGCTGGAATACTAAAGAAAAAGTCAATGACAATCAGTACCTTGAGGGGGTGAGCTGAAGCTCAAGATAAATAAATAAAAAGTGTGAAATAATGGTTCAACATTTGCATTTTGGATTGCAATGTCACTCAATCTTTTTGAATATAATATAATTAATAATAGACATTTAGTAGAGTAGGTTATTGGAATAAACATGGAAGTACAGGATTCACCACAGTGACATATTTTCTAAAAGTCACCCACCATTGATTGAGCAGTGACAGTTTTTAGTTTCTAGGTTTTCAAAAATAATTGTATTCAAATAAAGATTGTATGTAACACAAAGATCAAACATCAAATGTTTTTCACTGTACAAAAAGCCCTATCTATAATAAACTCTTTCATAAAATGAAAAATAAAACATTACATTTTTCAAAGCAATTAATGGCATCCAGTGAAGCACATACCCCAACCGTGCAGTCCTACGTCTGTCACATTCGCATTATTATGAGTCTTCACACAAGAGGAAACTGAGACATTAAGACATTGCAGGATTTTGCAATTACTGTCTGAAATTGCAAAAGAAAACAAAAACAAAAAAAAACCTCACAATATTGAGGTTTAGTTTATGTACCTATCTACCTACCTACTTTGTGTTTAAAGCCACTGACAGACAAACAAACCAACAGAGGTGAAAACATGACCCCCTTTGAAGAGATGATAAATGGGATAGTGCTGATACTAAGGATGTGAATGGATGTTATGTTAAGCTGTATGAAAAGATGAAAACAAAAAGAGGAGAGAGAGAGAGGAATCAGGCCCGAATGCAGCAGTTTCATATCTGGATTCACCTGGATTGGATATGTCACACTGTACAATGAGACACAACAACATTCTAGAATATGTATTATAGTATAAGGTATGAGTAAGAAAACACCTGTCCCTCCTTGGACAACCTCTTGATCATTTTGGAGAGAGTCAATCTGCTGGAGGAGGTGACCCTTTTCCCCCTCAACGCTCATATTTTTGGATTGAAGGGTGAGCTCATGCTTTGCCATGGCTCCGTCCAGGGACCCTGTTCTGCCAGGTCAAATATGGTCTGAGCAATCAAGCATGACCACAACCTCCCTAGAAAGTGATAATTTATTCCATCTTTCTTGGCTGTCTATTACTTCCTGTAGTAATAGTGAGGTTCAGTTTGAATAGTGCATTTCGATTTGATGAGATGTGGATAGATGTTACTGCTACTGTACCATAGGCAGAATCTCGGATATTGCCCAGTTGATATATATTAGCCAAACCCCCAACTACAATTGTTGATAGATGATGCACCGATGGAAGCGAAGACGATGAGTTTGTAATGTATAATACAATTGATTTTGTGACTTTGCAAAAAAGCATAATGAGCAATCTTGTCAAGTTCCTCTATGAATTGGAAATGGTTTAGATATAACTCCACTGGGTATAATGCATACAGTGGCTAAAATCAAATTAACCTGAAGACGTGAAGCGACAGGATCAGTTGACCTTGTCAAATGCTCAAAATTTAGCATCAATCAGTCATCCATTTTGCACCGGGTACACAAGTAGTGATTGATGAATGTTTTAAGGTCTGTTAGTTCCTCTCGTGCTCGGTTGATGTGGTGTGCTATCTGGCTATGATTTGGAGTGCTTGTTGAGTTGCCCAACACAAAGAGTTCAGGAACGGTAAGAGCAGGATGTAGCCATTATGGATCTCACCTCCAACAACCTCTTGCAATTCTAAGCTACTGGCTCCCCAGCTCCCCTTCAGATTATAATGGGAATCTGACTGTAAGAGAAAAATCTAATCTTCAGCCAACTTTAAGTTGAATTATTCCTTATTCTTATAACCAGGCCTGGCGTTCAATATAAACAGCCATAATCTAGGATAACAAACTAGGCACCTTTCAAGGTTCCCTCATTAGATACCAAGGCACCAGGCATCTGGACCAACTATACTATCTCAAGGCTTACTAACGATACTATTAACTATGTATCAGACCTGGCACGCTGCTAGCCAGAATCTGCGATGATGCCTCACTGTTCAGATGTCAGGCATTGTCTCAGTTCTCCTCAGATCTGAGCTGTGTACAATAAAATCCTTTAACTTAAATCATCACTGACTCCAGAGGTTCCATCATTGGACATCTCAACTGATAATCAAAATCTCCATAACAATGACTGGTTGCCACTTGATCAAAATGCATCTTCCTATATTGAACGTTTCAAATGATTGTACAACTATGTGAAAGGACTTTTGACACAAGTACATCTATCTTGGGTACTTCATTGCTGAAGAATAACAGTCAAGATGTTCTTTGCAAGACTACTGTCAACCTAATGTGAGCATTGACTTGTCTCTGACACTGAGAGTGATTAATGTTGGGGCAGTTTTATTTGTCAAAATCAATTGAATCCATGGGGAACCATATTCTTATAGCTGCCAACATTTAATCACATTATATTTCAACCGGTTTTACTTACAGAACTGACTTCAGTCCAAATACTTGCAGATTGGGTTTAGGAACATCAGAGACTCTAATTCATCAGTAGGTGTGAATGTGAGTGTGAATGGTAGTTTGTCTCTGTATGTTGGCCGTGTAATAAACAAATGGACTCTGCTGCCTCTTGCCCAGTGTGGGCTGTGATTGGCTCCAGCCAAAAAAAAATGGTGCAGCTAATGAATAGATGTAACCTCTTTATCAGCATATGGATTTACACCACTATCTTATTCCCTGGGTCTAATGAAGACCTGGAAACTGTACTGATTACCTTATTAATCACAGCAGAAGTCACATGTTTACTTAATGATGATGATTATTTTGGGGTCAGTCGACAAAATGGGACGTCCTCCCACTAGAGATTTCTAGCAATGTCTCAGAGGAGAACACTGCATGGCTGAGTTATTGGATATGTGAAGAAAACCTAGGAAAATACCATTGAACTTCCAGTCCGCGTAGTATGAACAATACTGGAATCAAAAAAGACTCGATAAAAGGGAGCTGGGGAAAGAATAACATTCATGTTAAGACTGCAAAATTCACACTTCAAAGTACAATGGTCACCTTTGCTTAAGGTGTTGGGGGAGGAATGGAGTGAAGCATGTCCTGTACGTCGTCATTTTTTACTCATTGACATGGCAAATACTGTAGCTTTTGAGACAATTGGGGGGCAACTGTGATTAGAACATTGGTTTCACGTTGTATTGGACATTGGATTCTGCTGAAACTTACGGGTGGAGACAGAGAACTAGAATATGCATGTTTAACATAACCAAGAATGTGGGAAAAAGAGAGATCTACCACTGAAGGTGCATACAAAGCAAAACATGAAAAATACCTCTTCCTCACCGACAGGAAAATGTGCAACAAACCACCACCCTGCCATATTTGAATGTTGAGGAAAAAGTCACAAAATGTGGAAAAAAATATCTTTCAAATCATTTAAAAATCAGCAACTCGAGGAGACAAAGACACATACACATGCTGGTTCTGTTTTGTGTGGCAACACTCACACATTCCCTAGCCCATTTACCTTAACCTTAACCATCACAACTAACCCATACCCTAACCCTAAAACCAGATCTTAATCACAATTAATGTCCTCACAAGGTCAAGAGGTCCTCACAAAGATAGGTTTGGTTTACTATTGGTCAAAACAGGGGAACAGCACTTCTTCAGTCTTTGTAGAATATTTACATAAACACACTGGAATCAAACCTCTGTAGAGAGGTAATGTTCAGCCATACTGCACCATACACACACACACACAAACATATATATATATACTTGTATATATGTATGTGTTAGTGGAATCAAAGCAGCTGAACTTCATACTGATATCAAACCACTCTTTGAACAAACATGTAGCGAGAGCACATTTTCACCATTTTGGTTGCAGTTTAATGACATACTGCAAACAAACACAGAGCTACAGTCCTGCTCTCTTTCTTGATCAGCGGTACCTGCAAACTGACAGCAGGAGTCTGCTCTTCTTCCTCTTCTTCTTCATTCCCTCATTTTAAGAAATCTGTGTGTTTTTTGCATCGAGTTAAGCCTCGTGTTAAGGACAAATACATCTCCGTAAGCTAGTAAACCAAAGGCAGTAGTGTGGAAGCAGGTGCAGTACTCACGAGTGAATGGGTAAACTGCTAATAAAGTGTGCTGAGGGTTTTTATATCGTTACAGCATTTGAGGAGGAGCTATGCCAATGGCCCTGGTGTGCCTTCGAACCTTATTTCAAAACATGCCTAAAAAAATCCTGGAACGAACACTGAAGAGAAACTGTTCAGTCTTCACTCCATCATACCTTACTCCACAGTTTTTCACGTGTTCTCTGCCAAAATGTTCTAATATGTTAAGAGGAGAAACTATGTTTCTGTTACATGGAAAGCTCTTTTTTGCCTTTTTATCCACAGTTATCTGTGGATGAACTGGTTAGAAGCACAGTTTGTAACAGGCATGTTGTCAGCCAGTGTGAAATATGTGCACACGTGTGTGTACACTTTATGATCATCTCATACTCCCAAACAACCCAGTCATAAGCTGTGGCAGCCATTCTCTTTCAACCCAAAGGAAGACTTGACACGCTGTCAATAAGAGAGAGAGAGAGAGAGAGAGAGCGAGAGAGAGAGAGATAATTTGCTAAAGAGTGAGCAGCAAACACTCAGCCTTTCCTTTCACCAACTTGTCACTCATGATGATAAGTAAATCTTGCTTTCACTGACTAGATAATTGCTGTAAGACTTATATAGTGCAATCCGTTTGATTGACTAAAATATTAAAAATGATGGAGCTATGAATATTTAATGTTTCGAGTCGGGGGTGAAATTCCATTACATTTGGTCATTTGGTGTATTATTGGTTTAGGTGAGGTATTTCAGAGTGGGGGTTCAAGAGTAACTCAGGTGAAGAAATAGATAATTTAAGTGCTCTGCATCTTCAATAAAACATCCATCCTGCTGAAGTCTCCTGGATTGAGACACTGTAGGTCAGCGGGTGCAGAACCGCTCTCTATAGCTCAATCGGAACTTAAACCATCAGACCTAAAGAAAGCCAATGTGCGTTTACAATTCAATGTACAGGTCCTAGTATTGTTACCTTTTAATGCAATGCAAGGTGGAACATACCTCACAGTTACCTAAATGAGTGGACAGTGCACTTCAATATAGTCTGTGTGTCATATAGTCATAGGTTTAGGTATGGCTATGTAAATCGGAAGATTGCTGCATGATGGTATCAGTTACCACTGGTGAACTGTCCTGGGTGTACCCCACCTATTGCCATATGTCAGCTGAGATTGGCACAGTACTCCCCGCGACCCTCCTGTGTAGGATAAAGCAGTAGAAAATGGATGGATAAATGGTATCAGTTACCAATGCAAAGTCAAAAAGCCACAATAGTTATAATCTCAGCTGCTCCCAGGCTGTTCACTGTCTGAAGAAAAGGTCAGAAAATGAAACAACAAAACAATCAATGGCTGTGCATCGATTGTCTGTGCTTCATCTGCTGATAAATACATAAACTCCACATGGCTCACACTTTGCTGTAAAATGTACAGATCTGTTACCTCAATCAATAAACCTGTCAGTGGTGCACATCATAATCTAATTATGCACGGAACAGACAGAGCACAAAGTGATCATTTACTTACAGCCACAGATTGTGTTGTGCAAACTGGGTAGAAATATGAATACTGCAACTAAATGAACTTACTCTCGAGCTTCATATGATACAGAAAAGTTTGTGCTGTTGTTGTTAACCCTTTGGACACCAACCTGGTTTTTGTAGGCTGTATTGTTATTTTCTAGCTATAGGTTGAGCTACTCAAACATGTCATCGGTTGGCAGTAACTGTACAGGGACAGAGACCACTTCACAGTGAAGTCCACACTGAAAATGATCTGTGTTCAGAAGCCACCGCTGCTCTCCTCAGGACAAGCTGTTCTGTCCAGCAGCACAAATCCTGAACAGCTGAGAGGACAAACTGTGTTCACAACACTGACTAATGTCACAAATATTCTTTTCAGCTAAGCTCCTTGAGGAATATACAGGGAGGACAGTGCATTTCTTTTTATTTATTATTTATTGATCGTTATCATCCTTGCCATTCGTAGCTACTATAGAAAACCACAAATGTGTGTTCAGAAAGGTCACAGTCGCACCAGTCGTGTTGTGATATATCATTATAAAGTGTTGTGTTAAAAGTTTCACAGCATACCGCAGACACAGCAGGAGATATGTTCTCTTTGGATGTCACTTAAGATGTCAGGAAAAACAACTAGACACAGGGCAAAGGAAACAGGGCAAAGTCACAATTACCATCTGTTAAAGCCCCAGACTTAGCCCACTCTTCAAATAAATCTGGAGAACTTTGGTCCACATTCCAACCATTCTCTTTCACCAATCATTTTGATATCTCGCTATTTCACTCATTTTATTTTCAAAGAGACAGGGTTGTTTTCCTTCACCAAAAGTTCCTTTTCATCATTCACCTTACTCTTGTTACAGATTACCTGGGTGAATTATGTGACCTAAAGTTCTATCAAAAGGGCCATTGATGGGCTTTCCAGGTGAATGCTTTGGTTAAATGCCTACTACCCCCACAGTGGTACTACTACTACTACTCCCTTGAAACAGATGGCCTTGTTGATACAAATACCAAAGGGCTTCAATTTGTCATATGAATCGACATGCCAAATAAAATTCCCCTAGTTTGCCCTTCGGTTCAGTCTACTGCTTCTCTTCAATTTGGTGCCCTCTAGGTCCTCTTTCTGTAAAGACAGGCCCATTTCTAGGCATCTGGCAAACATAACTCGGTAGCCAGAGCCTTGGAGTTCCCTCCAAATGAAGCACATGGCATCTCCATACTCCGGGAAGCCCATGGCCAAGAAGAAAGGAGTATGCGGAAAGGCCACTGGTTCAATCACAAGATGGGTCAAGGGCTGGTGGGCCCCAGAGAAAGCACCCAATCCCCCATTGTTCCCCAGGCGGAGAAAAGTGCTGCCCAAGTGCACCCTGATCATATGGGTTCACTACCGGTGTGTAATAAAGACAACTAATTCACTATCATTAATTGTTGTGTATGCAAAAATGACTCATTCTATTTTAACACATTGTACCTTCTCTGTCGAAACGGACCATTTTTTATTTAAAATACACTTTCACGTTCTCCGACTAATAATCACACTGTGATTCACAGACGATTGCAAGGGAACACGTGTTCTAAATATTTTCCAACCGTGACCCTATGGGGAGCTCTGTAGGAAATTGTATAGATGTGTGTGTGTGTGAAAATCCCCGTTAGATCACCTTTCTCCAATGCATAAACAGCGAGTATAGTGTTGAACAGTGGGTCTGTCCTAGTACACTTCCAGTCTTGAGCACTTAAGTGTGCATTTGTGTTCCCCCAAAGCACTGGGCAAATGTATCCAGTGTTTTTGAAAATGACGAGGCGTGGTACACATTTAACTCACATTTGAAGCCCACTTGTTCAAACGATGCGGTAGTGCAGAATCCAGAGCTGCAGTGCATTTATCCCACAATCCAGCAGCAGCAGCCCAGCTTTTGCTTTGAGGACCGAAAATAACCAACCCACATGAAGAAGCGGAGGTTTATGACATGCATGGATTCAGCATAAACGCACAAACACTGCATAGTTATGGCACAAACTATACACATTCTTTTCTTCCCCTGAAAGGAACCTTTCACAATAATATCATGCTATATTTTGAGTGCGAACGCTCTGTGTGCTCTCGCTTGTTTATTGCTCTCATCAACTGCATTACTGTAGCCTCTATTCAACTTATTTTCTATATGTTAAAATGCATAAAACTGCATCTTTGATTGAGTGACATACTTTATTATTATGTGGATGAGTGGCAGGATGTCCTCATTAGCACACCGTGCTTCAGAAACCCTCTTGTGTGCTGTTGTTAGCAATGACAGGGCACACATCATACAAGTCACACTTGATTACTGCCAAACACAGGGTGTGGGTGTTGTGGCCAATATCAGATCCCTATTTTTAATCTCATGAGAATTACATTATATCACGATGTACTGAATGACAGCAAAGTCTGAATTCAGTGATTTCAGTGAAGGCCAGTGGAGACAAGGGTTTTGTTCCATGTTTCATTATACACACTGACATCAGATTTTATTACTACTGTATATTTTTAAATCACAACATAAAGTGTCTCAAAATGTCTTGACAAAATAAAGTCAAGACATTTCAATGCATTGCTTTCACAGATAGACAGAGACACCACTGTAGCCATGGGTGAAAGACTACTGTGTTGTTGTTTTTCGGACCCTTTTTATATACATAGAAAAAAATAATTGTTAAGATTGACTCACTTGAACACAGTTCATGGTCTATTTTTGGTAGCTGGTGTGGCAGTTGCATTCATGTACCAGAGGAAACACTTTGGAGGCCCTGGTAAAATCACACAGAGAAAGAGTGTGATGTCACATCAGTGCTGTATGCTGTATTTACAATGGCAATGTAATGTTTTACAGAAAGTTGCATATCATAATTGGAATTCACAATGTTGTAGTCTTGTGTTGTGTTTCCTGTTCTATTTTTGAAATAATTACCGTTGCCTCTCATTTCACCGTCTGCTTCCTGTAAAGTTTCCCTCCTCTGTGATTACCTGCCCCGCCCTGATGTGTTTCACCTGTTTATCGTTATCCCTCCACCTGTGTATTTAGCCTGCATGTTTCCTGTGTGTTGCTAGTTTGTCTTGTGTGCCGACTCGTAAGCCCCCTTGCTATTTAAGAGCAGTTGCTAGTAGGCTTTTGACGTCTTTTGTATCTTTTGTATCTTTTGTTGCCTATTGGAAACGTGTTGTTCAAGACCAGTAAACAGTGCTTTTTTGTTCACAACTGAGACTGTTGCTTTTGAGTCCACATCCAGTGTTTGTTGGCCTGATAAATGTGTTGTACTGACTAGACAAATTTACATTATACACATTTTGACTTTCAACAATGTCAAACAAGTGAGTTGACTGAAATAGACTTTAGGCTTAACTTCCTATAAGTCAATATAGGGTGAATTCCAATTCCTTGCTTAACCCTCAATCTTAACCCTCAATCTCAAAAATGTGTGCTCCCGCTAGTGCAAGTGCTGTCCCGATTCTCAGAAAAATTAAGTTGAGGGGCAAGTTTAAGGGCTGTATCGCCCTCAATATTGAGATTTTCCGAGACCACCCTTGGGAGCAAGGGCTACCCAGAATGCATTGCGTGTTTTCACATAAGAAAGATGGCGTCGAAAGCAGCGAAGCGAGTGCGATACAAATTAAGTATTTTCTTTGTTAATAGTGATATAAAAATTATGAAAACCATTGTATTATCTTAGTTTAGGCCCATATTATGGATTACTGACGTCATTGTTGCGTAACATTCATTTTTATTATAAGATCTTTTGTCAATAGCCGGCCGGTGCGCACACGCGATCGTTTGCTATCGTTTACTTTTCAATAAGCTGTGGTGTGTGGTAACTGTCAGCTGAATATGTCAGTGGTTGTGGTATTTGTATGAGTATCATCTTATAACTTACTGACAACCTAATAACTTGACTGAAAAATGGATCGTAATAAATAATCGTGACGTAAATGTGTTCTTCTTCTTCTATTTTGGAGTTGACAGACTGGACGCAGCGGTGGCGTTATTCTGCCCCCTCCAGTCTGAAGACGTATCTGCATTTAAGGGGTGTCCCATTTCAAGGGTGACAAAATAACCCTCAACACTTGGTTTTGAGGACCAGTTAAGATAAGGGTTGAGCTTGAGGGTTAAGATTGAGGGTTAAGATAGGAATTGGAATTGGCCCATAGTCTGTCTGAAATCCACTGCACAATTTAAATGTTTGTCAATGTTCATGGTGGCCAAATTTGGACGCAGATCTGGAGATCATGGAGAATGTCATCGAACAGAGGAGACTTCCAGCTGACTTAGATACATAACAAGACAGACTTTGGAGAGACAGGAATTATAAAATTATAAATAAATTATACAATTCCATGAATATCACCTACTTTAGGACCAAACAGCAGTTGTCATATTTTTGATGGACCGGTGGGGGAGGGGACAACTTGCCACTTGTTGCAACTTGCAACTTGTTTTTACATCCAGTCTGCTGCAAAGACATGTTATGGCTCAATACTTTTACATTTAAATATATTTTTCCTTGGATTATGTAAATAATAAACAATTACCTGATATGCAGGTTGGGAACCCCTGCTCTTGACTTGTGCTCTTTAGTGTCACTGAGTTGAATGATTATGGTGTCATTTTAGTCACAATAAACTTGTGAAATTCCAGTGTAAAAAATATCTTAATCTGGGATTCTTCATTCTTGCTACCACGACTGTGACTGCTACATTGTTTTGAGCCGACTGATCCATATTATGACCCCCACTGAGCAGGAAGTGCACATGGAAAAAAAAAAATGTTATATGTCGAATTATTAAAGACTCATCCTATGATGCACTTTCTCACTCTCTTCGTAGTCTGTTTTGAAGTGTTTCCCTCTGTTAGGACTCTGTATGTGGAGTGGGAGGTTAGAGAATGAGCAAACCAAGTGCAAAGTGATCAGAAAGATGAAATGCACCTGAAGGTGTACGGTGCTTCCCAAGAAGATGTACAGCGTTGAGTGAGAGTGGAGGGAGTGCTTTTATTTTTTTTTCAGGCTCCAGGCTTGGCAGAATACAAAACACTGTGCTTATTGTTGTTACTGCCAGTTCTCTAAATTTGGAGATATAACAAGTGAGAATAACACTTTATTTTTTTATCTGTGCACTTTTGGTCTGTGTTGCAAAGGCAAACCAAGAGATGATGCACCTCAGAGTAAACTTGTCAAGGGTGAACCAAATGGAAGAAAGTAGAAAAGAAAAACTTTTTTTTTTCATAACGGCACAGTGTTTCCCATGCAGTGCATAGAGGATTAAAGATCACATCTATTTTGGAAGACCTGTGTCTGTATATACAGATAGATAGATAGATAGATAGATAGATAGATAGATAGATAGATAGATAGATAGATAGATAGATAGATAGATAGATAGATAGATAGATAGATAGATGGCGTCAAAGAGTGCAAAGTGTGCAACACACATCGGGTGCTTTTGTGAAAACAGGTGTGTAGGAGTGTTTGTAAGTGTGTGCGTGAGTTTACTGTAGGTCCGGCGAGATGTTTCAAATCTGGGCTTCATATTATCTCCAGAGATGTAATATCTGGAAACATGCACTGTCACCATTATGTGACAATCTGACCAGGCTTCCTCACAGAGTAACATCTGTACAACTTAAGACGTACAGTAGGAGGGTGTAAAGGCGGATTTCCAATGTACGCGTTACAGCGGTATTCACGGAAAATCACGCGATAATTTGAACGGACGCGAGTTTGCGACATCCCGCCATAGACTAGGTGTATAATGGAAACAACAACACAGCTTCTTTCATTCTGCGACGTGGAAGAACTGTTGATCTGGTGTCATAAATGATTTTATGTTTCTCTACTGAACAGTGAAAAACCAAACTGAATTGCAGAAAAACTCCAAAGAGGAGTAGCAGTTGCTATAAAGTTAGCCATGAAAGAAACTGGGTATTTCCTACAACCTCATGATATGATATATGTACTATATTGACTGTATACAGCTTCACTTCAAATATCCCAAATTAACCCTTTAATACTGATGTTGTGTATTATCATTATTATGTTTTATAAGTGGAATATTTTATTATGGTCTCAACACATGGCCGCCTGCTAATGCATCACAGATGATTTTTTTTTTTTTGGCTGTAGCCTGGTGAGATTTATCATTCATCATAAAGACCTAATTGGTTTAATATTTTGGTCATTTGCGTTCTTCTTTAGTTAGATGAGAAGATTGATACCTTTCAACATTTCCACATATGAAACATCAAGCAGCAAGCGACAGCTAACCATCTTCATCATCTTCAAGTATCGGAAAACAAATGAAACTGCAAACTCTTAAGACTCACTTCATGACACCTTGTATCTTATTTGTTTCAATAACACAAATATGGATGAATTTAAAAAAGCAATTTGCGATATAACAGGCAGACGTGATTATCCTTTCTCTCTGAATGTGACTTCCATGGAGTCCTATATTTTCAAGTTTTATGAGGTTTAGAAATTATTCAGATTGAAGACAAAAAAGCAGACACTCTCAGCATGAAGGTCATTCTATGCTACATTACCATTGATTACGGTAGATGATTGCGCCAACACTAGCTCTATTAATGTTTAAAATCCAATATATAACCTTTAAAAATGTGAGCATGTCAACCCCATTTTTAATCATTTGGAAAAATAGCCTCTGCCAACTGTAAAATTACACTGCATTGTACAAACAGCTTAATTGTCATTAATTATGCATCGCTACTAAGCCAACAATTGCCCACAGTAGATGGTAGAGCATGTCCTAGTCATGCAAATTTAATACACTCACGTGTGCACATATGCGGCAGTTGCTTGAGAACATTCAATAGATTGAGAAGGTGAATGCAAACCTGAGCAGCTAGACACATTTTTCTTTTATCAATGAAACATATACTGGCTGATCCAGATGCACTCAATATATGGGTTAAAAAAAGCCTGTTTGAAGCTGCACAGAGTGAATTCATACATGCTCTTTGATGCCCTCAGGAAGCAGCAATACTAATTAGTTCAATTACACGTTAACATTGTACATAATGTTTTTTTATTTATTATTACATTACAGTATACTGTACATCCAGTGTTTAACATAAGTACATATATAGATTTAGTATAAAAACAAAACAAGACCATCTATTACTTGTGCATACACGCATACATCATTTTAATGTTGGAGCTATTAAAGATATGGCTACTTTTAAAACTGCTGAGTAATAACATTCATTTACTTGGGTTTTAATGTCCATACTCATTTTATATTTTAATCCATATATTACATTATATACGCATGTTAATTTTCATGTTGACATGCCATTTTATATTGTGTTTTTTTAATAAATATCATTTCATATCATATCATCAGCTTTCATGTTCTATATTTACTTGCCATTCAGGGGCATGTGCGTTTTTTTCTTTATAATTTTATTATTCTGTATTCCTTTTTTGTTGTCAATTGGAAGGCACTTGATGCTCAAGATCAATACAATTATTATTAATTAATGATCTGGATTTTGAAGTTAACTTTTTTTTATTGTAAAAAAAAAAAAAAATCCATTCTCACCTAATGAGCTCCATGTAACTTGCACATTCCTTTGTAGGGAAGCACCTTGTTATATCTTAAATCTTATATCCGACAGTGCTACTTTAACGCCGCTGCAGGAGAGACGAGTTCAGTGAATTCGAATTCTCAGCCTATAGATTGAACCACAGCCATCCTCGGCTTTGATTCCGTGAGGCTGCTTCCTTCACTGACCTGCACATGAACTACACTAACATTTCATGACCAGTGAACTCCTGAAGCTCTGCAAAAGGAATGTTAATCAAACACCACATTCCCGTAGAAATGAAGGAGCGCGGAGGTTGCATGAGGAGGTTAGGGATGCATAAAGATGGAGATAAAAACAAATTAGGCTGGCTGCAAAACATTAACCATTACACACCTCCATACGCAGCCTTCCACAGTCTGCAGGTAGCCTTGAACTCAGAAAGTTGGTAGATTTAAAGTCAGACGTGTCAAATTAGTTCATTATGTACAGCACGCTGAACTTCCTAAGAGACGCATTTCACTTTATCTTTTTAGCGGTGTCCTCTCATAGCAACTCATTTCATCCCCGTCCTCTCCCTCGGGTTATGCTCCTTTTGCGTGCTTGCATATTTTAGTGTTTTGATAGACATTTAATCACACCCGTGCTTCATGTTTTCCCTGCACCCTGACATAAATAAATGAGTTCTATCCAGTAATTGATAGTGCCTTGTTTTGGCTGCTTTCTCTTAAAAGGCACTAAATAAGGAGATTGGGAAATGTGATGAAAACAGATAATGTGTTTATTGGTGTGAGTTAGTAAGTCTTCAAGGAGCCACGGAGGTGGTGAGGAAAGCAAACGCTATTTGCTCCTTCACCATCCGGAACTCGTTGTCAATTAATACAGAGCTAAAAGGAATATGTAGGTTGCTTTATTTAAACATGCAATGGCATAGATTCCTGTGCTTGTTAAAGGCATGTGACCTTTCACATGGATAAATGCAGAACAGTGAGGTTTTTAAACTGAATGACATTTGAGCGTCAATTGTTCTGCTCCATATCGGGATATTAAAGTGAGGCGGTCAAAAGCAGGCCACACCTTAGACTCATTTAAACCAAGTGATAGAGGTCTATGTCATGCAATTATGTGTGCTACGATTGTAAAACATTGTAATAACAATCATTTTTACGAAGGGTACCAGATAAACAGATTTGTATTACCCCACTTTGTAACACCCCTCTGTTTGGGTGGCTAACACAATAGTTCAGCACCTGAAGGGTAGATCTGAATACAGCATAGTCCATTCCCAATGACATTTTCGAGGAATAATGTCAGTATTCACTGTTTCACATTCATCTTCTTCATTAAATTCATTGGCAAGTTACAGTCTGTTGCGCAGGTATGATGCCATACTTCAGCCTTTACGCCTGACAGGGGAAACACAAGCAGGTCAAGGTTCACTGGTCTGAACCGTACCGTGGTGAGCTGAACTGTAGCATAACCAAATTATGCAGCTTTTCGTAAAATGCATGTCATACATCCCACCTCCTTTCATTTGTCCTCAAATCAAAACATAACCCCCAGAACACTGAGAGTTGTCATGGACCGTGAATGTCGGCTGCATTTTCTTTGCCATTTCAACATGACCTGCTCGCTAATGCCTGGCTATTGTTGTGCAAAGTGCAGTCATGTGCTGAAAGAACATGGGCAAGGTAGTGCACAGATAGGCAATTATTCCGTGTGGTCTGAATGTAATGATTGCTTGTGTCAAAGTCTAACAGAATACGAACCAAGTGAAGCCCAAACCTGACACATATGCGTTTTTCCTCCCCAGACCCAACAAAAGAGATGCACTTCTGTTTTCTCTTTTCACACATGGGGAATAAATGGCAGACAATAGACCCTGCAACACACACGGGCAGAGTTTTCAGTAAATCTGTTTATTTTACTGCATGCAGGATTCTCAACAAACTGCTTAACTATGCATTGTATGACTTGCTGCAGTGTAATATCTCAAAATCCTCTCATCCTCTGATCAGTGTTTCCTCAAAAATAATGCATGCAGCTCATGCATCATGTCATGTCCATCCACTATTGAATAAAAAAAAAAAAGGAGAGCGTGATAAAACAATTGGCTCCAGCTGTGCCAGTTATCTCACCTGTCACTGCTCCTGCTGAGCTGGCTTCACACGACCTCTCACTGCTGAGTCCCCAAACCACACTCACTTTCACACACAAACCTTGTAATGTGCAATTTGACCAACAGCATTTCATTTTAAAACCAGACATTTGCAGCTGTCACCTGCAACCACCTGCACCTGTTAGATCATACTCTGTGTCAAACACGCCGGTGTCCATTCATATGTGCTGTGCTTTACCATCAATTTCCCTCTAAATGGGAACATCATTTTCAGAATTGACACCATGCGCAACTGAAGAAGACCTTAAACTGGTGAATGAGGCCATTAACTCCTCGGGAAAAGGTTATGACTTTATAAATCAAGTGAGAATTAGGCACATTTTTTCCCCATAGACTTCCATTCAAACTGGGTTGTTCTTGCAATCAGCATTATCACTCCCTGGTGGCTATTCAATAAATGATTCCTTCTCAAACTGGGGACACACCACACAACTTTCACAGTCGTTACTGTTTTTGAAAAGACTCGGTGCAGACACTGACTGGTTTCATATGACCACCTTTTCACGACTGCTGTCTTCTGTCCTGATGTCATCTGACTCAATTTCCTGGGTCCCACCTACTATTTCTCATTGGCTGTTCGGTCGGTAATCAGTACACACTACCCAAATTCCTTTCAGATTGTGTCGACTCAAAACATTCAAACATGTCTGATTGACTGCGACTGAGGTTGGATTTCCACTGGATGCGTTACAGCCGCGAAAAGTCAGCGGCGCGGTCGCCGTTGCAAATCGCTTCCATTCTAATCAATGAGAGCATTTCCACCAGATGCACTGCGGCGCGTCTCAGCAGCGTCCAGAAGTGGCTCACCGCGCTGCAGCGCTATCGATGGGTAGCAGTTCTATTTCTGCCGTTGCCGCTGCTGAACGTCGTAAATTCCAACAGAGCAGTTCACACCAGACAGGAAAAGCGACACAGAATCAAAATAAAACATTTCCCTTTCAAAATAAAACACAATATGCAGGTCATATAGCTTATCACAACTTCACATCAACATTACTCCGTGACCAGTGCTGCCAGGTCAACAGTCAATTAATCAGAGCGTCTCGGAGAGTCATAATGTACGACGACAGACTGATTGTTGAAGTGGAGAAACATAAAATCATTTATGACACCGGATCAACAGTTCTTCCACGTCGGAGAATGAAAAGAAGCTGTGTTGTCTCTGTGTAGTCTATCGCGAACTAGCGTCTGTTCAAGATTATCGCGCAATCTTCCGTGAATACCGCTGGCTCCCAACTCACTGCGCCGCTGCCGTAACGCGTCTGATGGGGATTAACGCTGGGCAGAGGACGAAGCAGAACCGCGCTGCTGACGTTCCGCGGCTGTAACGCGTCCAGTGGAAATCCAGAGGTCACACACATCTGATTTCTGTGCCATCTGGCTATGCCAGCTGTCCCCAACTATAGTGCTGACTGGTGGAGACTCTGCCCAACTGTAAATCGTGGGTAAAATTGGGCAAACAATCTTGTAGTGTGTCTCCAGCTTTAGTTAGATTCACCCTGCAAACCAGAAAAGGCGTGGGAGATGTGCGTTGACCTCAGCAGGCAACTCATCTTTCCCAGCGAGATTGTGCATTCAATTCTGAGACCAGACATTATGATGTGAACCACAGCTGCTAAGCGGGTCCTCATGATTAAGTTGACTGTTGCCTGGGAAGAGGGCATATCAGTGGCACATGAGCTAAATTGGCTCAAGTACTCTGACCTGGCAGCAGACTATGAAGAGGCAGGTTGTGCAGCGTCCACCTACCCAGTGGAGTTCGGGTGCAGGGGTTTTGTGGGCAGGTCAGTGATCCAGCTCTTCTGGGCGACAGGAACAACGGACGCAAGTCTGCAAAGGGCCACCAAGGAGCTAGCGGAGGAGGCGGGGAGAGTGAGCTACTGGTTGTGGCTACAGAGGAGAGGCAGCGTCAGGGGTCAGACACCCCCAATAGGGTCAGATCCAGGGAGAAGTCCCTATGTAGCCACTTGCCCCCCACCCAGAGATGTACTGGCTCGTGGGCAAAACATCAGTGAAAGGTGGCACCAGCTGAAGACCCTGCATCTGACCCAAAGTTCACCGGAGGAGGTGCGACAGGCAAACCATATAACTACACTTAATATTCAGTCTCTGGTCTGAAACCTTTGTAAATGCTTTTCCTGTTCACACACACACACACACACACACACACACACACACACACACACACACACACACACACACACACACACACACACACACACACAATGGATTGGATGGTGTGTTTGATTGCTCATTGTTACTATTACACAGCAAAAGTGTGGTGACATTTTTATTTGTGTATGGTAGAAAGCAAATACTGATACTGGCATAATGGCATACAATAAATAGGGTTAGGGTTAATTAACAATAAACCCTAACCCTGGAAAATTGAACTACATGGTTGCAAGTTGACAGCTGCAGGAAAAGAAGCTTCCTCTGAACCTGCTGGTTCGGGTGCGGCGAGACCTGTAACGCCTCCCGGAGGGGAGTGGGCTGAACACCGAACACTGTAGTTGGGGGCACTGCGTTCTTCATCTGCCTCAGCTTGGCGGCGCCTCGTCTCACTCATAGTACTGCATGATCCACGTTCAAAATCCTGTGAACTCATCGGTGTTTGCACCTTCCTCTCATCATGTCCACCCACCACTGCATTCAAAAGGAGAGGGCAATTAATCAACTGGCTAGAGCTGTGCCAATCAATTAACCTGGCACTGATCCTGGTGAGCATGTGAACCTCCCCACACACATTCTTAGGCTGACCCAAACTATGACTGAAGGACTGACCATGAGGATTTTTTTAATATTTGTAAGAACCTGGCCCAACCTGCCATGCTCTGTCGGGTCCGGTTGAAGACCTATTAGCTTTCTTTTTGTTTACTTTTTTTTAAAAAGTAATTTCAACAAATACGATGAGAAGTGTTTCAACAACAATGACTTGAATACATTTTCAATATAGGTCATATCTTCATATGTACGCAAAGTTTTCTAACTGTGCAGTGAAATAAATGTGTTGTATTTTCAATGATACAGCATGATCGGTTATGACACAGCAAAGGAAACCACAGCAGTGTGAAAAGGATATTTATTTATTTCCATGAATAGTGTGGAAGAGCAGAGACCACTTAGGGTGAAAAAGTCAATAGTGCATGTAGCGGAGAGCCTCTCGGTGATTGCACATGGCTTTTCTGCAGATTTTCACATACTGATATTCAGAGACGCACTAAAAGATTCTGAGAGAAAACCAGTTGTGGTATTCATCCAAATTGTTCAGGAAGGAAGTATCACGGGGACGTTAACCGGTGTTATTCATGCACTCCACCATTGAGCCCAATAAGCAGCTGTGCTTCCACATGAGAATGTGAGAGCAACCGCATCACAGCTGTTTGTCTTTAACTGCACAGGTTTGTGCCGTTTGAGCCAAGACTATGAAGATGTTCCTGTTGTTTTGCCACGTGTTTCTGTTGAGCTGGGGCCTTAGTTTCTTGGCAGAATGCCACCTTCCAAACCTCTGCCAGAGGAAGTGTGTCATGCCCCAAACAGTTTGGTTTGTAGACATTCAAACGCTGCATATAATCCATTCCATTTGATAGCATTCAGGCGTGAATTTGAATGGCTGTCACAGCAACTTAAGAACAGTTTGCTGTCAAAACTGAAATATTATATCAACACTCATCTTTTAGGGCACATGCTCACTCCCCTCCCCTCAAGCCGTACTGCGCTCTGTGCACTGAGAATAGCTGTTTATCCACAATCCTGCTTGTGAGACCTTCAGCAAGAAAAGTTTGAAATACAAGAATTGAGAGTAACTTTCAAGAAGCCAATAAAAAGTCTCCTGGACTAAGAGGCAGTTGGCAGCCTTCTAGCACAATTGCGATTAAATTATCTTATTTCCAATCTGTCCCTGACAAAAATCCTTATTAGAGGTACACTTTCTGTTTCTAATAGTTGAAGAGAAAAAGAAAGCTGATCAGAAGTCATTATAACATTTCCTTTAACAAAGCTGATCTTGGCTACAGTCAGCCAAAACGATATTGCACAGCTGAGCACAAAGGACCAATCTAATTAATTATTCCTTCTGCCTCTGGGTTTGTCAGTGAAGTAGAAACCTGGCCAGCATTGTTAGGAGATGTAAAGTGGGTAATATGAGTGAAGAAGAAGGAATGTGCCTCAGTTTTTAAAAAAACTGAACACCTACATCTGTATCTTATGGGTGTTCTGAGTGTAGTGACAGTCAGCTTTGCTGTGCAGTGAGGGGTGTGTTATCCTCCAGAGGGCTCTTCAGAGTGAGTGAATACGTCTGGCACTGATTTTGACCTTGTCATTGCATGCCGCATTAAGGGTGAAAAGAGTGAAATCAAATTTGAGCAGCCAGAAAATGCAGATTGAATCTGGTTTTCTGGTGTTTCGTGTGTGTTTGTGTGTGTGCAGACTTCAGACTAATCTGCGTATGCAAAAAAAAAAAGGAAAGAAAAATCTGGAAGTCTGAACAAGGCCAGAGTTTCCAACATTTAAATGGCACAAAACCTAAACCACTGCTGAGAGAGGGTATAAACATATCATCGAGTCACATATCACAGATTTATCCTTTGACTCCGCAGGAAGATTTACTGACATGCTGTAAGAACGCGAGTGCAGGTACTTTGAGGTGTAAATCCAGTTTCTGAAAAACGTCTGGTGCTCCCCTTCAAAGAACTGTGCTTCTGCTGCCGCAGAGGCCACTAGCAGAGCCTCTGCACCTTATCCCAGAGACTATCATCCATCGTGTACCTGAAAGATGCCAAAATGTGAGCAGCGCATCATTAGTCCACAATAGAGGAGGTGGATGAAACTTATCATCAATGCACCATTAACCTTTAATGAACTGGTGCTACATTTCAGAGACAAAACTGCTCTGAAACTCCCTCCCCTTCGCGGGAGGTCAATATCCTTGCACCCGGCTGTGCTTGTCAACAGCATTTCTTTGTCAGACACTGGATCACTTAAGTGCTGCTTTTGGACACGGAGAGGTTCACACTGTTTAAGTTCATAACCATGCTGCATTGTCAGAAATAAGTGGTTGCTTTAAACCTCGGAGGAGTCATGCGTTGATTTACATGAGGGCTCCCTGCTGCGCCATGCTCATCAATAGAGACATTCTGTCATGTTGTAAAAGCTGTTGTTGATGTTGATGAGGTATTATTTTTCCCCACAAAACACCCCCACACGCTGACTGTTTCTGTGCTAATTAAGGTTGGCACGTTGTTGATGTCTCTGTCACAGTGGGTCGACTTGGCTCATGGTGACAGTTAAAAAAAAAACCTAACTAACTAACTGAACTAATTCCATTCACCAGACTTTCTCCTCCCAGCATAAGCCGACCCACACTTAAAGCTCACATAGCGTCGTCCTGTTGCACATATATGTAAGTTATGTAGGTCTACTTACATACATTAACTTTCTGTATGGTCAAAAACCTCCTAGTTGCTGTAAATGATAGGATAGAAATCCTCTTTTCTGACGGTGTTTCCCAGCCACGAGATTTGAGACTCAACTCTCACACCCAGAAGACAGTCTTGTGATTGGCCCGGAAGCGACATATTCAGCACACCTGCTCTCAGAAGCGCAGCTCCCTCCTCTGGAAAAGTGGATGCACTGCTACTCATTATCAAAACATTGTTTTAACCAAGTTTAAAAATAGCTTCTTCACGACTCCCAGCCACAGTCCCTTTTATGACTTTGACCCGGAGTCAGACCCAGAGTCGCGAAACACCTCCACAACGGACGTTATTCTTCTTCTGTGGTTCAATGTACGCAACCGGATGTGCCCGGACTAGTGCCTGGGGAAGCTGTTCCGGGAGAACCGGTGTTTACGTAACCGGACCAGGTTTTTTCAGAGATCTCGCTGAGCCCGAGATTACAATAAAACACCGCGTTCTCAGCAGTGGCTGAACTGTTTGTTTAGAACCTTCAGGGCTTCTTAAACAAGGAAATGACGCAGATACACACTAAAAAACAGCGTTAATTGGAACTTCCGGTCTAGGTCCGCTTTAAGTTTTACTTAGGGGCTGTCCACACCAAAATTACTCTATGTGAATTGGAGTGAACATGGAAAAATAAAAAGATTGTGAGCCATGAAATGCTATTTTTTTTAAATCTCAAAATGTCACCCTTGCATTTTAGTGCAGACAACTAATACACTGCTTTGGAAAAACGATGATGTCATATTCCACCCTCATTGTCCTCTTTTTGTGTGCTTGGAGATCGTTTTATCTGTTTGCTTTCTGGTAACTTTTATTTCCTTTCCTTTATCTCCCTGGGTTCTTTCTGTGATTGTATTGAAGTGTATACTTATTCAAGTAAAGCTTTGTTTTTAAAGGTCTGTACACAACGCACACGCCATTATGTGACAAAGAAAAAGATTGTTTATGTTTTGTTTGTGTGCGCGGATAAGGCCTTGAGTGTCACATTCATGCTTTGTGGTGCTTTTAGAAAGATTAATAAAATATCAGCTACATCATGAGAAAGATTGTGAACATGTTGTAATTAAAGTGGCTTTGCCACAGCTGGACTGGCTTTATCATTAGTGAGCAAGCAGTACACTGACATTTGGCCTTTAGAATTTAGTGTCAAGCGAAGGGAGAAACAGCTACGTGTTAATCTAATTTATCCACAGTGCTGGGGGATTCTCATTGGCTCTAATAAACAGGATTTTAGGAACCAATATTAGTTTCACACATTTTTATTGCCTCTGCTTACATATACTGGCAATTATGGCATAATGACACAAATGAGTTCTGCCTAATTTCCCAAGATTGTCTTAACGCATTGTCTGAGGGCCATGTAACAGGCATCTACAGGCATGTAGCTGACTTTTGGGAACCACACTAAATGGGTAATGGAACTGTAATGAGGTAAATCATGAAAAATATCTGTATTTCTGTGCCAGGGAGGTCGTGGGTCAAGAGCCTTACTGTAACTTCACTGTTATACCCTAAATTAATGGGATTTTAGCAGTGTTTTTCTGTGTTTATAAATACGTACTTCAAAAATCACATGACAAGGTTCCTGTAATAGCCAGAGCTGTTATAATTTCACATCATAACACACAAAAAGTGTTATAAAAAAACAACTGTTACAATTATAGCCTGTGAAATAATAATGATCTAATTTATTCTGCAATTTACAGCTAAAGCCGAAATTAAAATCTTACAATCATACACTTCACCTTTTTAGGTGCATGTTGTTAATTATTTGGTCAGACACAGTAAACATATATACTATAGTATACCTATACTTAATGTCTTTGCATGTCTATCAGTGGCATGCGACAGTGTATATAACTGTAGTGCCATTTATTTAAGAGTCATAATGTTACATAAGTCACTTGGTGATCAGAAATCTTTACTAATCCTACTTTTTGCTGGTATTTGATACAATCTTCTGATTGTGTTAGATTTTAAAGCAACACAATGTAGGATTTCAATCTTCAACGTTGATGTCTCAAGCCTGAGCGGGTCTGCGTCGCCTGTATTGGCACTTTATGAAACTTCTGGATTCGGGTTAATGCCACAAAAAGAATGACAACATTCGACTTCACACCGAATGAACATTTAAAAATATATGAAACCTTGACAACTGTGATGTGTGACTTGAATACAAACATGTCTGTTTTATTCACACCATTGTCATGAGTTGATACACTGATTAATCATGATCAGCTTCACACAACTACCTCTGTGTTTCTCACAGAAAGATTCACAAAAAGTAAATACTGCTGCTCAAAAAACACAGTCATTCAGCAGTTTGAAAGGATACGTGCCTTTTGACCCCACCTGCCCCTGTGCTGCTGGTGTATACACACAAGCGCTCCCTCAGTCAAGTCTGATAGTCATGCTTGAAAGAGCCCTTTTATAATTTCTTTCTAAACTGAGGCATCATCACAACAGCAACAGCAACAAGTGTTATGCACTGAAGATTTGACCTCTGACAACCCTTTAACACCTAAGCTTCAAAATGTCCGTTCTTATTTTAACTATAAAAGGGCCAGAAAATGTCCTAAGAGTAAGTTCTTTTGCCCATTTTTCCAGAAAATGCGAATGTGTAAAGTGTGTATTAACAGTTTAAAATTAAGAGAAAGGTTTTTATTGAGGAAAGACCACTGTAGTTGTTCATGAATTCCAGATTGTGTGTGTTAAGTTTGAAATTTGAACAGTATAAAACATATTTAAAATAACATTTGTTTGAATTTTTTGTCTCAATGTCCAAAAACGAAACACAAAAAATGGAAACTATGTCCAGGCGTTTTTCCAACACTTTTGTTTCTGGTGACTGAGACTCTGATTCACCAGCTTCCTGAAACAGTGCGATTGAAATTACTGTGATAACCATAACTTCTCAGCTTTCAGAAACAATTAGAGATTTCCTGATAGCACAAACTGTCGCGTAATTACGGAAATGCAAAGTGCCCTTGTGCAAACATGTCATCTGCGATACGCTCAGTGTCAAAGCGTTAAACCAATACATTTCTAACATGGGAAACTTAAATGTGAAGTAAGTTGTTTATAGTGACATCTGTCACAGTGGGTCGACCTCGTCGTCTTTCTCCGTGTCAGCAGATGAGGCAACGCTTGATTTGTTCTCTCGCGTTTGTCCTTACAGGCTCCAGTAGAAACATGGCGTCTCGCTGCTAACAGTGGCAATGCAACCGCGGCTCGCGACCATGTTATTTTACATGACTTTTTGAAACACTACGAAAATGAAACAAAAACTATTATACAGCGACTAGACAATGCAGGAGCACATAATATGTATAAAAAAACGTGGATTTTGGGTTATACAAACCCTTAAATACTACACAGTGTCCCTTTAAAAATCTGTCTTGAAATAATAGCATGAATACAGATGCTGTTTGTTTACCTGTGCAGTTGCGTATGTGATGGCATGTTGCAGCACAAGGTCAGGCACAGTTCTCTCTCTCTATCTCTCTCTGTCTGTCTGTCTGTCTGTCTGTCATGCTGCAACCTCCTCAGTAGCTACACTGGTTAAGCTGAGGCTGATTCCAGTCTGTGAGTGAGTAGATATGGAGGTGAGGCGCATATTTCCATCCTGACAGGCTCAACACGCTCTAGCCTCGTGGGACTCCACACCAGTCATCCCAGATAGCACATGGCTCAATTTTTCCTCACACATGCTCATAGCCCTGCACACACTCTGTGTGACCAGTCACACAAACACACACACACACACACACACATCACACTTACATACACTACATCGACCACTCGCTGAGACCCTGCACTCGCCTTTTTATTTAAATGCGATAAATATTTAATTGGCAAACGTGTTGTGAGAGATCACACGAGCAGGCACAAAGGACCCTCAGCTGAATATGCAACACACTGATAAATATTTCAGTACTCCATTTCCCCAACCCCCATTTGACTCGCCAGGAACCTGGAGCTGATCCTGGTAAGAATTAAACATGTTTTCCTTGTAATGTTTATTCTTTAAAAAACAGCTCATTGCCTCATTCCAAGAGGTTACTGTGTTGGGGCTTGAACTGGCGTCCATTTAAAGATGCTTATTTTCTTCCAGGGACATAATAAATCATCTCACTGCTCTGTCTCATGTAGGTTAGTAGCACAGAACTAATAACACCAATAATCCTCTCACTAATACAATATCCTGCTGCCTTCCTGCATCTATTAATAGCACACACCGTAACATCTGCCTCGTGTTTTTATTCACATACAAAAACCTTCTGTGAATCACATCTGCACTTCTCTCTTTAATAAATGTATGTTTTCAACGGTGCAATATGCAGGTGTGACGATAAAGCAATTTTGAGCCTCTAATGTTAACTTTATTTGTTGTATCTTTGAGATTCACATCTGTTTCTCCACAGGGTATGAAATGAAACAACTTAGATCTTGCAAAAACAACAAAAAAAACATGATTTCACTATCTAAGGATACATTTATTTTTTATCCTTATCCTTATCAGAAAGAAAAATTATGAATGAAAAAATTACAGCCTACAATGACTTAAAAACAGCGCTAATTGGAACTTCCGGTCTAGGTCCGCTTTAACCTAAATTTTACACACTGGACATTTAGCAGCAAGTGCAGCAAGCTTGTGTAGATGTGGACTCTCCTTGGAAATTACCTATCTGCGTTCTTATCAAACATTTCAGCCATTGCTGAGAACGATGTGTTTTATTGTGATCTCGGGCTCAGCGAGATCTCTGAAAAAACCCGGTCTGGTTACGTAAACACCGGTTCTCTGGAACAGCAGATCGTCCTGCTCCGGGCACTAGTCCGGCACATCCGGTTGCGTACATTGAACCGCAGAAGAAGAATAACGTCCGTTGTGGAGGTGTTTCACGAGCGACAGTGTCTTCTGACTCTGGGTCTGACAAAGTCATAAACGGGACTAACATATATGTGCAACAGGACCACTCTACGTGAGCTTTAAATAAATGGAATTAATTAACTAATTATACTGATATATATATATATATATATATATATATATATATATATATATATACATAGTTATATTTCTCTGTGAGTTTGTTTACAATCTCATGAATGTATAATTGCTTTCATTTCCAAAGAATGACCCCCTCAGGAGCTTCTCAACCGATCTCGACTTGTTTTTGATGTACAAACTAAACACCTTTTGGGTTTTAATGGTAACTGAAGGCTACCATTCACTAATAGATGTTGTTTTGTTCAGTGTGTCCTCAACATTTTTATATCAACCACCTGAGAAAATATTGAGTCAGCTACAGAGTTTTCACAGGAGGCAGATTTATTCCTAATAAGATCATTTGCTCTCTCGTCATCCTCCTCTTCCTCACATATACTTCACACACTGGTAAAGTGAAATTGGACTCAGATGGAGCGAGAGATTAGGTGATTCTATTTATTATTATTTAATGTATTAGTATTTTTGTTGTTGTTTACAACCAGAGGAAGCTCACCACAGTGTGAGAACTGTGGTAGCACTGTACCTTGAACTTCATATATATATTTGATTATTAATTTTTAAACTGTGATATTGTGTGTGCGTTCATTTGAACTTACCAGGCTGGTGTGGTGGTCTTCTCTCATATAAGAGAAATTCGTCAAAACAAAAGTCATTATTTAATTATTTTGTTTCCCGCAGCGGAGGCTGCAAGTCCTCCAACGCAAACTCCGCAGGTGTTTATCTGTTTACTGTCTGAGGAGATCCATATTTGTTTCTCCACATGAAACAACTTGGATCTCACAAAAACAACATAAACCTTTATTTCACCCCGCCATAAACTTTTATAAGCCACAAAAAGGCTGGGAAATAAAGAAGACCAGTAGTTTGTAAAAGTGAGGCGTCACATACTCACTGCAAATAAACATTTAAATATTTCTAAAAACAACAAAAACAGTATTTATTTTGTGTTGATTGGAGCGTTCCTTGCTGATGTGGTCTTAATGAGAGAAATTCATCAGTAGAGCGATTGTTTAATTAATTCATGTTTCCTTCTTCTTCTTCTGTCTAATTCTTTGCGTGTAATGCTAACTCCAGAGGCTTTATTTGTTTTATGTTTGAGATTCACATTTGTTTCTCCACAGGGTATAAAATGAAACAACTTAGATTAGTGCGAAAACAACATTAACTACTCCATCCAAGATAAACCTTCATAAGAGATCAGAAAAAGGCAAGTAAATAAAGAGCACCAGTTATATTATAAGGGAAGTCCTCACTTGAACCTGAACACCTGAAGTTTTGCATTTGTTTCTCCCAACGGTATATAATGAAAAACAACACAAACCATGATTTTGTCTCTATATCGGGAGATGCATTTCATTTTTACAGACCATGAGAGAAATAGTAAATAAAGAACACCGGTAATTTGCAAGGAGTCCTCGCCTCCATATACTCGCTGCGATAATTGGGGTGTTCCATATCAACTTGGCGGTGGTTGTTCTCTTGCAAGAGAAATGCGCCATAAAGCAAAAGTTCTATCTAATCTATAAGTGTGTGCTCAAAGCGTTCTTGAGCCTCTATAAGGCTAACTCTTGAATCATTACTCTTTTGTTTAATGTTTGAGTTTTGCATTTGTGTCCACGGGGAATAAAACGAAACAACGTTGCGAAAACAACATAAACCATGTTTTCACCTCTATATCTGGAGATGCATTGCTTTTTTCAGAGACCAAAAATGATAACAGTAAATAAAGAACACCAATAATTTGCAGGGGGGGGAGTCCTCACCTCCATATACTCGCTGCACATAAAACATTTGAATATATATGTATATTTATATATATATATATATATATATATATATATATATATATATATATATATATATTCTTTTGGAAAACAGCAGTATTTATTTTGTGTTAGTGAAACATCCCATGCCAGTCTGGTGTGGTGGTCTTCCTCGTATGAGAGAAAATTCATCAATAAAGCAATTGTTTAAGGTCCCAGTGGGCTCCAGCATGGCTTGTAAAATTTATGAGCAGCAGTACAAACAGACAGTGGATGGATCGAAAAAGGGTCCCGGAGGCAGCCGGAAGAGAGTCCTTAGCAATAACAACACAATCAATCACATCCAGCACACGTCACATCCAACCTAAGGCTCCACCAGCAACGTGCTTTCAAAACATATTCTCACATATTCACATGATTGCAGCTCTGTCATCATATCTTGCTGTTGGAGTGTCATTTTTTTAATTATTATTATTATTATTATTATTATTAGTAGTAGTAGTAGTAGTTGTAGTAGTAGAAGTAGTAGTATTTTATGCGCTATAAGTGATATATAAAGAGCTGCAATCTTCAGATGCTAATATTTTATCTGTCCATCTGTGGGTTACTTAAAAACAGGTTGTTGCCGCTGTGTAATTAGATTTTGTGTGACAGGCTTGGCAGCAATTTGTATTTTACACTCTCTATGTATTTGAATGCTCAGGAAAAGATTTTATTTCTATAGACTTTTTTTTAATAATTAATTTGATGTTTGTCAGACACCCCCACTGTAAACTGCAATCTTGCTTTGTTGACATTAGACTGGGAACATTGTAACATATGATCAGAGTCTATGGAAGGTCAAAACACACCATCTGTCTCCAATATTGATTTAATCTCTTATGACATAAAGGGTCAACACTAGGAAAAAAGTTTTCCTAGTTCCCTGGTGTCCTAATGAACATGTCCGTGACATGCTTTGGTCAAAATACCATAAGAATGAAGCATCACAGCAGTTCACCCAAAACAGCCCTGCTCAGAACGTTCTGTTTAGTAGTATCTCATTTAAAAAAAAAAAAAAAGAAAAAAAAAACTTAAAGGGATAGTTCGGAATTTTTAACATAAGACCTATTTTCCAACTCAGCCGGTGTGATGGAGACTGGAGACGTTTTGAAGTAATTTCATTCAGTTCTTCTAGTTGCCGAGTTTGCTGATGCTATGGCTAGCGCAAGTCAATGATACAAGTTAGCATGGCATTAAAAACACTCATACCGACTCCACAATGCACCTGAGGCAAATCGATTGTAACGGCAGACTATCGATGTACATATCTGTGTTAATAGAATAATATTTGAAACAAAACTAACGTCGCATCGCATGAATTTTTGAGGGACTACTTCTCAGCACTATACTTTCGGCAGCGGAATCAGTCAGCCGCTTCCGGAAGTATGACGCGCTACTGCTGCTGCTGAGACATAAATCCTTCAAATTGAAAGGTTGGTTTTATTTCAAACATTCTATCAACACAGATATGTACATCGATAGTCTGCCGTTACAATCGATTTGCCTCAGGTGCACTGTGGAGTCGGTATGAGTGTTCCTAATGCCATGCTTACTTGTATCGTTGACTTGCGCTAGCCATCGCATCAGCGAACTGGGCAACTAGAAGAACTGAATGAAATTTCTTCAAAACGTCTCCAGACGTCTCCATCACACCGGCTGAGTTGGAAAATAGGTCTTATGTCCAAAATTCCGAACTATCACTTTAAGGGACAGGAAATGACATCAGCCACAGAGGCTACCTGGAGCTAACAGCAGTTAGCATTTGGAAAAGTAATCATTTGCAGGCTCTAACAGGCACAAGGCCGTCATAACATGTATCCACTGGCCACTTTCCTCTGAGGCTGGAAATTTGTAGGACTTTGTGCTGCACTGTGGAGCCAAGAATATAACTTTTTGCAGACTTCCGGTTTTCTGATACCGTTGCTCTCACCAGCACTCTCGCATGTTTTACGAACAAAGTGAAGCTTTGGATCACAAAATATGAGTGAGTCATCTTTTTTCACACTTTGCCGACTGATGGGACGTCCAGAGTCCCAAATATAAGGATGTAAATGATTAAAAAGTTTATTTTGCATACTCTGGGACCGTTAAAAATCCTGAAAATGTGTTAATCTCCAGCAATTAGCAAGGAAATGTCTAAAATCTCAGAGGAGTCTGGTGTATTTATCGACAGAACTGCGAGCGACAAGCCCCATCACAAACCTAGTTTGTGTGTGTTGTGTGTAAAACAAATGTCACGGCAGTTTCATGCAGCCATGCAGTCATAACTCCACCCATGCTGAGGAGGTACTATATTGTAATGGAAAACCAAACAAACCGTGTGGAGTCGAGCTGGGACCATGTCGTGGAAACATGGCTTTATAGGTGAGTAAACTGAAATAATATGATATGAGCAGGTAATCTGAAGCTGACTGAATGTTGTACACTTTGAAACATCCAAGAGTTTCAGGACGCGTTGGGTGTATAGAGGAGGGATGCATTTCTTTCCTGTGTACGATAACAAACATAAATAAGTAAATTGCATTGCAGACACAAAAAATGTAATGTAAATAAATATTCACCGTCTACTACAGTATATGCATCCACTCAAGTCAACAAACACCAGTGATGTGTTCACCTCACAGTCATTCACTCAAACACTGAGGAATTGCAGCATAATAAAATACTTTGCCTCAGTGCACATCATAAATTGTTTTGATAAAGCGGTAACACTTTTCATTACAGAGCTGTAACAACATGGTAATAGTGTGATGGAGAGTTAGAACTGTGGTAATACAGTCTTATGTCTAATGGAGATGTCACACTGGCGACCAAGCTGCCAGCAAGGTAATAGAATATAATACTTAATTTGTTTGCTGGCAAAATTTTATAATAATAAGAAAACATTTGGTTGAAATGTTGTTATTAAATTTATATTATTCAACATCAAAATGTGTGTGTGTATATATTATGTGAATTGCCAAAATGTTACTGAACAGTTTTTTTTTTTTTACAGACTTCCTCTAGATCGGTCCCCAATTGACGATACTAGATGATCATTGGCCCCCAGGTCATATGAGTTTGACACCCCTGGTCTAATGCAACTACAGCTGACTAGCATCAGTGTAATGAATTAGAAGTGTTATTCAACACATATTTCTAATTGTTATAATAAAGGTATTACTTGATGATTACTCTGTATACACAAGATGGTATTACCAGGATACAGAGGTTTACATGTAAAAGCCCTGGTCTAAAAAGGTACTCAATTTAAAGTAAAAAAGTAGGTTCTTTAAAATGTACTCATAACTCAGAAAGTTACAGCTTGGGTTCTTTCTTGAGTCGTGCATAAAGGACAAAGGGACACAAATCTGACATCAATTGTTTTAATAAAAGGCAAACCTTTACAAATGAATGTGCTGACAAAATAAAATATATATAAACACATAATGTATCAGTCAAAATGAATTTCTCAGTCACTCATGGATCTTAATTAACAGCAATTCACCTGTCCTCGTCAATCACCTGTCGTCATCATTCATCTGTCCATTACAGTAACGTGAGTAAATTTAATTAATTACTTTCCACCTTTGCCAGGATATTACTTCACCAATTACAAAATCAGTATGACACTATAACCTTTTTCTACTGTACTGTAATTTAAAGTGTCACAGATATATATAAAATTATATAAAAAAGAAAAGTAAATAAAGTAAAAAAAATAGTCGCACAATAAACACAGTAAAACATGTCAACATCACAATGTCAACATCACAGACAGTGCAGACAGAAATTTGAGCCAAGTGATTGGAAACTCCAGTTTCCTCCCACAATTTAAAAACATCCAGAGTTAATTGGACACTGAAATTACCGTAGGTGTGAATGTGACAGTGAATTCTTGTTCGTCCTGTGATGGACTGGCAGCCTTTCCAGGCTTTTACCCGCCTTTCGCCCCACATCAGTTAGGAGAGATGTTTAGATGAGCCGCCTACGAGTGAAATTGTGGCTTTGTTCTGCTGTTTAAACACATTGATGACCAGTTGCATTCATGATCCTTTGTTGGTTACTTATTCAAGTTCACAGAAATGTGTAAGTGATAAAAGACAAACAAGATTTATACACATCTCGTTGCTGTTGGTAATAACTGTTTGCCTTTTTTTGTAAGTCTTCGTAGTATCAATAAAATGTTAAAATTAATATTGCAGTTTCACAGTCTGGGAGATAGCCTGGGGTCATCTGTTGCGTATCAAACAAGTGCGCCTGTCTGTGCTCATCTGAAGAGAGGAGCTGCAGGACAAAGAGCTGCACTCACAAAACATAAACACAAAATATCCTGCACATGAAACACTTTTTTTTTTTTACCTCAGTCAGCCTAGTCCATCTTTAAAGTGCATTGTTGAATTTGCAAGTGACCAGAGTTCTTGTTCCACACCTGCCCTTATTCTGCATCACTTCTTGAAATTCTATAGAAAAGCAACATAGTCTGAGGCGCATGGACAAAAAAAAAGTGGACAACATCATGAAAACGAGATAAACTCTAGATTATATAGATTGTACAGCAACAGTTGTGATACTGATTGCATATTTCCGTGTTTCATGTTCTTATTTCATATTAAAAATGCAGTGCATAACTTTTAAATACAAGGTTCAAACCATTGTCAAATGACTTCATGACTCTCGGTTGCGGTGTTTGGGCAACATGTCGGCACTGCACACATGAAGTGATTTATTTCATGTCAAAAATATAGATGAAGGTCTGATAGTATTGCTTGACAGAGTCCATTTCAAATGAAGGACAAAGCAAATGACGTTGCATTTACGTTCTTGAAGACCAAACAGAGGCAAAACTATTCCAACAATAAAAATCTACAAAAGTTACACCCTACAGCAATAAAAATGACTACAAACATTCAAAATCAGTAACTGTAAGCAAAGGAAGACAAGTTTCCCAAAAGGAGAAGGCAACACTTGTTAATTGCCCCCTGCTGGTTGGCAGCTGCTTAAATGTTATACTTCGCCTCCTTCATATTAGCAGATGGGACACCTGCTAGTTTTGATTTATTTGCCGTAAAACTGAATTTCATGGCAAATAACCACACTGTAAAAAGAAAAAGACAAAAAATCTTGAGTTTTTAAAAATGTTCCATCAACTAATATTATTTTGTTAGACAAACTTGTAAGTTAAACTAATCTTGTTCAGATGAAATGTTGTGTTTTCTCAACTTTTTCTCTTTTACAGTGCATTTCTCAAATATGGTCTGTGTCATTTTGGCTATTTCCTATTGCCCTGATGTACACTATGTTCACATTTCTAATAAGTTTGTTAGGGTAAGTTATTTTACTGTATAAAAATGGAATGACACATGATTGACAGGTAAGAATTGGTAGGGTACAGTGGAAGAAATTGTAGACATGCCATCCATCTCTTCACGTGACATCCCCCTCCTGTAAGGACACACACAACTATGAGGAGACAAGACTGGGGTTGAACTTTCACAAAAAGACAATTCAGAGAGAAGAAATGTGTTTATTATTGCCAGTAGACATGCCTCGATCCACGGGGAAGAACACTCGGGGTGAGCAACTCTTAACCTAAGTGCATACAATTGTGCCGTTCTTCTAATCACTGTATTTAAATCATTATATGTTAATGGAGTCTTTCTGACACGTTTTATTTTTTGTGGACCAACCAGGTCAACTCCAAAGACTTTACACTGGAGGAAGGTTTGTTTTCAGTCTGAATGATTTACAGTTGTCCCTGAGGACTATACTGATTTGTTGAGTTGTGCTTATTCTGATATATGTGCATTGATGCTGCATTGTGTACGCCCCTAATTCAATAAATATTATTATAACAATAATGTTAACCTTTTCTTCTTGTCATGTTGATGACTGTTTCCTTCGTATTCTCACACACTCCAGCCACCAAGGAGAGGAACATAGAGAAAAATGTGGGGATATTTGAGCAGCATGCTGTATTTTATCGATCATTAAACTAATCACAATGATGCACTTAAACTTTTACTTAAAGGGACACTGTGTAGTATTTATGGGTTTATATGACCCAAAATCCACTTTTTTTATACATATTATGTGCTCCTGCATTGTCTAGTCGCTGTATAATAGTTTTTGTTTCATTTTCGTAGTGTTTCAAAAAGTCATGTAAAATAACATGGTCGCGGGCTGCGGTTGCATAGCCACTGTTAGCAGCGAGACGCCATGTTTCTACCGGAGCCTGTAAGGACAAACGCAAGAGAACAAATCAAGCGTCGCTTTACTTGTAGCGGAAGTCCCGCCTCCACTCTCTCCGCTTCGTCTGCTACGGCCGCGGTAGCTCGCCCTCTCCCTCGCCTCACGAACCTCATCTGCTGACACGAGAAAGACGACGAGGACGACATTTGACCGGCTGAGGATACCGTAGCGCTCAGGGAAGGGAGGGGGTGAGCAGAGGAGCAGTTCTTTGTTGTAAATGTCAGCCTCTCCTCTAGATGGCACTATAAACTACTTACTTCACCTTTAAGTTTTATTTGTATAACACAATGAATAGCATCAAAGATTTCTCTTGGAAATGTTGTAGTAAGTAGCGAGTGCAAGGTGTGAAATGAATGTTATGCACACATCTGCTCTTGTCATGACAAAAGTGTAAAGAGTAGGTGCCTCTCTCTATATTTAAAGGAAACACTGAGTGCCCTGTTGAATAAAACATTTCAGGTTTCTACTTTGTTCAGTTGTTTTCTTTTTTTGTTTAGCTATTTCCATCCGGCAGTCAGAGCATTTCCATCTTTACATTCTTAAATGAATTGTGTCAAATTTAAGTCATCTTCTGCGTGTGCTGTCTTTTATAATTTAAAGACCAGTCTGTCTTCATTATGCAGGACAGGCACCACAAAGTAACCACCTATGTTTTCAGGAGATTTGTTGGCATCTTGTGATAGTATGTGGATGTTTTTCTGCGTCTGTTGGACGCAGAAAAATGTTTAAATGTTTGTTATTTTGAAGGGCACATCCATATATTAAACAGCCAAATTTCTAATTTAATTTCTACCAAATTAAATGTATTTTACACTCACCCTTGGATATTCTCATAAATTCAACAAAATACCAGTTATAAACATATCTCATATTGAATTTAATCATTTCCCCTGATGTCTTGGATTCCCTTGATGCGCTTGTTAAACTTCAGGGGTCTCTCAGTGTTCATGCACTGAGAGACACATAGAGGGCAGATTTGCCTGTGGCACGCTCACAGCATCAGTCAAGAATCTGCTCATTACTCTTCTCATACAAACAAGTACTGAAGCCCAGATTAGATTGGTGGGAGTGGACAACAATTTTAGCCTGCAGAGCTGAAGCACACACAGCCTTCTGATCTGTGCACATGAATTTCCAGTGAAAGGAGCTCTGGAATTTCAACAGGGCGGAATAAGAAATTAGTAATATGCACTGGTTTACTGCATGTACTGCAAAGTTGTCGTGCTTTACAGCCTCAGTCAGGAGATGGTGGGAAGAGATGGCAAAGAGAGCAGAATGATAGATCTATTCAAGCATCTGTAAAGGAAACCTCATGCTGTGCTTACTTACACCTCATTGCTTTGTCATTATTCATCTGTCTTTTAGAAGAATAGCATGGCACAATTTGTACGCATCTATCATAATGCATACATACGAATCAAAGACGAGTCTGTTGCATTAATCATTTCACAATGTTTCTCAGATATGCATTTTATTATCACGCACAGCCCAGTCAATACACAAACTCCAGACCTGACATGATCCCTGAAAAATTAAACATCTCTGAATCGCTTTTTTCCCCCTGCAGCTAAATCTCTTTTGCTGACATGTTCATGATGGTTGCATGCTGTGTTGTGTTATCAGGGAAGATTTATTTCAGCATTTGAATGTGGCTGCCTCAACAGGCATATTTGAATAAAAGTGTCCGCCTGCAATGATTCACAAGCACGACACCAAATAAAATATTTTTTTTTTTGCTTTGGGATTTTGTCACAAATACATATATACACAGTTACTCTAAGTCGGCAACATAAACACTTCAGAGTCTCTCTCACGTGTCAGTATCTCACATCACAGTGTTGTCGGTGTTACTGCCGCCGTCACCGCAACATTTCTGTGATATAAATCACAGGCGTTCTCTCGACTGAGCTGTTGCCATAAAGTGATACAAATTAAGGTTGACTCAGAGTTGTGTTCAAAGTATAAATTAGATACCAGAGTTCTTGCAATAAGGGAAATCTTAGGGAGACGCCTGGTTAATGAGTAACGTGAATTCATACATACCTATGCAACATTTCAGTTTTTGTTGATAAATGTTTACGTAGTGCTTCTCAAGAGTTGATGACCACTCACAAGGGATTTACGCTATAGTTTCTGCTATCCACCGATTCAGACCCTTTCATTGTATCCAGAGACTCTAGATGTAGTGCTCATGTATCACACATTCTTCTCACATCAGAAACTATCTGAGAGTCAATGTAACTTTGGCTCAAGGACTGGAGGATGAACTGCTGACTGCTACTGGAGGTCAGAACTGCTGACCCTATATATCTAATACAATTTTTTTTTTTTTAAAGAGCCTTTTTTTGGCATGAAAATAAAGTTTGTAAACCACTCACTCCTCACAACAAAATCCTTGTGGCTTTGGTATTAAATCCTAAGTGACACAAACGTACCAAATGGTAGCAGTAGACCAACACTTCCTGTGTTCCTGATTCTTAAACTGTTGATTTCCCTTGTGGACTTTTGTGCAGGGAGGTTACAAAGTTGAGTCTCCAGCCAGAAAAGGCTGTCCATGTCCATAGACTTGAGAAGGTGCAGATTTGATTTTATTACTATAAGTAGCTAAAGAATGTTTTGGCAGTCATAGTAAGTGATAACGAGTGTCTGGGTCATAAAATCAAATTACGAAACCCTGAACCTTCTCTTTAAGGATGAAATTGGTTACTGCATGGAACTTTTGAGTGGATTGCATGTGCTACTGGTAAGGTAGTATATTGGATTGAAATTGAATGAAATTTAATTTTTAGTATGAAAGGAACTGAAGGAATGTATGTGTGCAAGCAACTCTCTGCAGACGAAGTATGGAGAACCTTTACCTGTTAATCAAGGTTTTATATAAATTAGGACCACAGGATTCCAAACACTGAAGGGAATAGTGCACGTTTTAATGTTCGTGGACTTGAGCCACTTTGAAAACTCCCTCTGTCACATTTATCTCACTTGTTCTCAGTCGGTCTCTCTCTTCGCTGTCTTTGTGGTTCTTTACTCTCTGTCTCTGTCACGCTTTCCCCTGCAGACCAACACTGTAATCAGAGTGTGGACTCTTGCCTGGCGGTGTGAGATGTGACTGACCCAACAGGCTTACACCACACACAGTGATTCCTGCTGTTGCTTACCTCACACCTAATTCAGTCCTTTCTCCAAGAATTTACATTTGTTTTCTTACCACAATGTGATGCAAAGTGTTGGTCACTTCTCTAGCTCGCATTTACAGACAAATCTGTCTCACTACCCTTAACCACATTCTTTTCGCCAAACGAGGGCCAAAACTCAGGAACATAGAGAACCTGCTCACCTAATCTGAGAACCCAACTCTACTTCTTCTGCTTTTCTCCCTTGGTTTTGTAATATCCTGTAGTAGTAGTCGTATGTTCTGTTTCCTGTTTTATTTTTGAAATAATTACCATTGCCTCTCGTTTCAGCTTCCTGTAAATTTTCCCTCCTCTGTGATTACCTGCCCCGCCCTGATGTGTTTCACCTGTGTATCGTTATCCCTCCACCTGTGTATTAAGCCTGCTGCCAGATCATCTTGTCTGTTGACGAGTAAGCGACCTTGCCTGTATTTAAGATCAGTTGCCAATAGCCTTTTGACCTCTTTTGCATTTTTGTATCTTTTGATGCCTCTTCAGAACCTGTTTTGTTCAAGACCAGTAAAAGGTGTTTTTCTGCAACTGAGACTGTTGCCAAGTCATGCTTTTGAGTCCACATCCAGTGTTTGTTGAGCCTGATAGATTTAACTTAGATGGACAAATTACAGATTTGAGTGTCAATTCCAATTTTCTGGTAATTGTATGTATGCGTGGATGTATATCTGGCATGTGGCCATACAACATGATTAAAAAGCATATGTATGCATATAGGATATGCTAAATGTATACATGCATAAGTATATCCTATACATGTTCATAACAATATGTGTGCTTGCACAGTGTTTGAGAGGGCAGTCACGTTTACATCAGAGTCAGATGTCGGAAGACTTTTGTAGTTTTTCATGTGAACCGCCAAATCTAAATTGAATCGGATTTGAACGATGTGGGCTAAGAAGAAAGACTAAGATACACAAGAGAAAATTGTGACTTGAAAACCAAAAGATATTTTTAATGACGAAACAACAGGGGACATGAGAGTTGATTTATAATTTTTTCTTAATGGAAATTACATTTCTTTGCATTCGGAATGAAACCTATTTGATACCATGTGCATGATATTTATTTTTGGGCAGTGATGACGCTCAACAGTAGAGCCACAGACATAAACTCTGTTCAAACAAAAAACAATTACCAAAGTCAAACTGTACACCCTGTAGGCCAAACAGTTTAAAGAAGTTTAGGCTGAGGCTTTTAAAATTGACTTTGAGCTTGGTCAATATATGCCCTGGTGACCTGTAATCAAGCTAAGTTGAGAAATACAAATAGCAGGGGGTTATTTGGGGGCAAGGTTGTGCTGAACTAATAATCACAAAATGGAAGCAGTGATATTTCCATTGTAGATGGCAAAAAGAACCACAAAGATGTAGCTATGTGCCAACAATGGCCACCTGGCATTGAAATCCTGCAGTGACATCAATATGAGGAGTCAACCACTTCCATGAGTCACCAGAAATGAGGGCAGAAGCAACAACACACTTGTGTTCGGTCTGCCTACTATTCTGCACACATCTTCAGGTCATTGGTTATGGTTTAGAAAAACATCATTCTTATTTAGATATATATGGAGAGATACTGGAATTGGCATTGTTTTCAGAGCCGTTTTTTTAAGATAGAAGAGGCACAATATAAAAGTAAATTTAAATGTCACCATGTCTCCATGTGGCTTGCATTTAAATGTGTTTCAACATATAATGTGTTATTCTGATTTTGTTCAAACTTGACACTACCCATGGTGACAGTCGTAATAATGATGTGAAAGCAGATGTAGCTGTATCACTTTGAAACACACAACACTGTGATAGTGTTGCATCTGTCCAGTTCTCTGCTGGTCCACCACACACGTTTCTTTTATAGAAACAAGCATTATGGCCCTCCGTTGAACTGGATCCTCCTGTGACATTGGGAAGTTGGAAATTATTCTGCCCTCAAAAACATAGAGGTTGTCAACAGTGGCACATAATTCTGGCATTTTTTTCCCCATTTCTCTTCAACTCACCTGCTAACGTCTGCATTTGAGTTTTTAGCTACAGAAGACAGCCCAGGTTCCTGATCAGCTCGACAGAGCCACTGTGGTGCTAATGCCCGGAAATCAACCATGCAAACAAGGGGTTGAAACAATGTGTCCTTAAATGTATAGTTCATAAGTTTTAAGCAATTGAAATGTGTGATCAAATTACCATCTAAACTGATCATTAAATTACACTAATCATTAATGAATTAATTAATCAAGTAAATCCATCAATAAATAGGTTAAATGGTGAAGATGGTGGTCTGTAACATTTGGTGGTTATACCTTTTAAAAAAAACGACAACATTGTGAAGTCTACTGGCAGTGATCTTATTATGACTCCTGTATTTATTGACCGGACATAATATTTAAATTCTACAATTGACCCTTTAACACCGAGCATCTTACTGACAACGCAATAAGATGCTCGGTGTTAAAGGGTGCAAAGATCGCTCGAGCAAATTTTGCTCGAGCGATCTTTGCATTGCGCTGCGGTTTGTGGCATCAGACAAAAAACGATTTCTGATTGTGATTATTATGCGATTATTTCACTCAAAACATCACAAATCACAATTTTTGTCACCAGAGAGGAGATAATTGGTAAATCACCTGCACCTAAGTTTCCATTTATTGGCCTGTTTTTGGACATTGAGACAAAAAACTCTTATAACTGTAAAACTGTTATTTATGCAAAAACTGGTGTTCATGTACAACTATGGTGTTTTTTCTATATAAAACGTTTTGTTTCTCTTCATTTTATGTTGTTAATACACCATTTAAACATGCAGTAAATTGTAAATAAAGTTATTCTGGAAAAATGGGCAAAAGCTCTAAGTTGCAGTACATTTTCCGCCCCTTTCATGGTTAAAATAAGCCAAACAAAAAAAGTGGCTCCCTGACTTTAATCTGGATTAACTCATCTCTTATAAGAAATAAAGATCTGAAAATCGTTTTCAAATCATCCGTTGATTTAATTAAGTGTGGATCCACTTGACCCACTTGGGGCTTTTAGTGTATGTGCAAACAGATGATCCATTTTACCTCCCTTGATTGAACTTCTGTCTCTTCTCCAAGCAGCGTTCTTTCTTGATGGCTCCATGTGCACCTCTCTGTCAACTGCTCTTGCACAGAGCCCAAGGCTTCAGCCTGGGAATGGAACTCACCCAGACAACGTTTCTTTGTAACATGACTGACACCTTGGAGACAAGCACACAGCACGGCACATATCATCAGCGCTGTTAGACAGACCAATGCCTGTGTGCTGCGGGCGGCGGCCTTGGCTGATTTGTGCAGAGAGTGATGACTGAAATCACTCAGTTTTACATGAAGGCTGTGTTCTATCTGCAGCAGGAAAACAGAGAAGAAAATGACTCACAATGAAGCACAATTTTTTTTAAGGAGAAAGACACAAATTGCATAAAATGCTGCAGTGCTTCGAGGACACAATGAGATTTGGCTTCGAATGAATGAAATACATACTGATTTGGAAAGAGGCACGTTAAAAGCTAATCCTGTGGCAGAGGACTTTAAATTGCAGTACTCACTCCTCTTCCCCCACTTTCAAACATTTTGTGCTCTCTAAGTAGTCAGCAAATTTTCCTCTTTTAAACTGAAGTTAAATTTTAAATTAGGAAAAAAACAAAGCAATCTGCAGAAAAAGCTTTTTGTCCCGTTCATGCTTTTAAAGGCATTAAGGGCTGCAACCACAAGCCGTCATAAAAAATTGATCACCAAGGGGAAATAATAACACTGTAAAACCCTGAAAAGAAGCAAGTGCACAGTTTATAAATAGGACTGTTTTATAAACTACCAAAGGACAGGTGGAAAATTCCACCTGAATGCAAACTCTTCAGTTTTTCATGGTCTTACCATTGTAAACATTTCAGGGCAGAACATTTGCTATTTCAGAGAAGAAAATAAAAATCCTTGATACATTTCAATCAATTCTTTAGTTTGAGTAACGATTTAGTTGAAATAAATGATGAGAGGTGGGAATTGGTGTTCTCTGTTGCAATTAGTCGTTTCATTTCTAAATATAATTTGGCTTAGTTGAAATGCCATGGCTGTGATTTCACAATGTCTGTCTCCATAGGTCAACCCAAAGGCTCTTCTTCTCTTCTCTTCTCTGCAGTCACATCACCACGTTGCTGGAGCATCCCAGCACTCTCAGACTCTCACATCTGCAGTAGTGTTACAGTAAGAGCATCATACAGGCGCCCACTCAGAAACAACACATGCTTTGGTTGCATGCATAGAGAAAATTCTCATATGGCAAAGGAGGGGATGTGACAGAGTCAGAGAGCTGACAGGTAGTGCAGTCATGATAAATGCCAAAGGCGATCTCAGTGTAGCGCTGTAAAAACTGCATGATGCAAAACCCAAATTTCACACAGCCAGAAAAGCAGGTTGTGGGAAAAAAAACAGGCATGTAATCTTTGTAAAACTTCACTATGACTTAAGAATGTATGGTTTATATCCTAACCTAAGCAATTCTGAAAAGCATTTCTTTTCAGAAACAAGCTCACAATGAGGCCATTAGGGTTTCTATAGCAGTCTGCTGTTATTGTAGCGCCATCAGAGCAGAGCTGGGGGATTACATGGTTTTGCAGTCTCAGATGGTTGCTCTGAGAAACAATTATCTGATTGCAACTTGAGGCTAAGGGATAAAAGGGTGTTCAGTCTCCATGGGGGCCTGTAAAGCAATACCAGGAGTAAACTCCCCACAGTAGAGGCAATGCGTGCAGTAATACAGCAGTCATATTGTTGCAGAATATACCTCATAAACACAGTGAGTATGAACAGAAATCTGCTAAAAGCTGCTAATTTTGGCTTCAAAAAATTTCAGCAATAAAAAGGGTCAGTCAAGGCCCCAAATCTTTTCTCAAGTACCCGGCCTTTTTGGAATGAGTACTGGAAAGTGCTCGAACCGGGACTCCATAGCTCTGTTGGGAGACTTCAACGCCCACATGGGCAATGACAGTGTGACCTGGAGGAGCGTGATTGGGAGGAATGGCCTCCCCTATCTGAACCCGAGTTGTGTTTTGTTACTGGACTTCTGTGCTAGTCACAGTTTGTCCATAACAAACACCATGTTCAGGCATAAGGGTGTCCATCAGTGCACGTGGCACCAGGACACCCTAGGCCAAAGTTCAATGATCGACTTTGTGGTCGTGTAATCTGGCCTCCGACCGTATGTCTTGGACACTCGGGTGAAGAGAGGGGCTGAGCTGTTAACCGATTACCACCTGGTGGTGAGTTAGATGCGCTGACAGGGGAGGAAGCTGGACAGACTTGGCAGACCCAAGCACGTTGTGAGGATCTGCTGGGAACGCCTGGCGGAATCACCTGTCAGGGAGGTCTTCAACTCCCACCTCCAGGACAGCTTTGACCAGATCCCGAGGGGGAAGCTGGAGATATTGAGTCAGAGTGGACCATGTGCTCCACTTCCATTTTGGACGCGCCTGTTCGAAGCTGCAGACGTAAGTTTTCCGGTGCCTGTCACGGCGGCAATCCCCGAACCCAGTGGTGGACGCCAGAAGTAAGGGATGCAAGCTGAAAAAGGAGTCCTATCGAGCCTGGTTGGTTCGAGGGACTCCTGAGGCAGCTGACAGGTACCGACAGACCCAGCGGACGGTGGCCCGAGCAGTCGCAGAAGCAAAAACTCGGGTCTGGGAAAAATTCGGGGAGCGTATGGAGGAGGACTACCAGTTGGCCTTGAAGAAATTCTGGCAAACCGTCCGGCGCCTCAGGAGGGGGAAGCAGTACTCCGCCAACACTGTTTACAGTGGAGGTGGGGAGCTGTTGACCTCAACTGGGGACATCGTAGGGCTGTGGAAGGAATACTTTCGAGGATCTCCTCAATCCCACTGACACGCCTTCCCTAGAGGAAGCAGAGGCTGGGGACTCAGAGGTCGACTCATTCATTACCCAAGCCGAAGTCACTGAGGTAGTTAGGAAGCTGCCCAGTGGCAAGGCACCGGAAATGGATAAGATCTGACCTGTGTACCTTAAGTCTCTGGATGCTGTAGAGCTGTCCTGGTTGACACGTCTCTGCAGTATTGCGTGACAGTTGGGGACAGTGCCTCTGGACTAGCAGACCGGGGTGGTGGTCCCTCTTTTTAAAAAAAGGGGACCGGAGGATGTGTTCCAACTATCGGGGGATCACACTCCTCCCGTGGAAAGTCTATTCCAGGGTACTGGAGAGGAGAGTTCGGCTGATAGTTGAACCTCAGATTCAGGAGGAACAATGCGGAACACTGGACCAGCTCTATACCCTTCGCAGGGTGCTGGGAGTTTGCTCAACCAGTCCACATGTGTTTTGTGGACTTGGAGAAGGCTTTCGACCGTGTCCCTCGTGGCATTCTGTGGGGGGTGCTCCGGGAGTATGGGGTCGGGGGCCCTTTGTTAAGGGCAGTGCGGTCCTTGTATGACCAGAGCAGGAGCTTGGTAAGACTTGTTCCCAGTCCATGTTGGACTCCAGCAGGGCTGCCCTTTGTCACCGGTTCTGTTCATTATTTTTATGGACAGAATTTATTGGTGCAGCCAGGGGCCGGAGGGGGTCCGGTTTGGGAGCAACTGGATTTCATCTCTGCTCTTTGCAGATGATGTGGTATTGATGGCTCCTGAGAACATGGGAACTCCAGAACGCGCTGAGGCGGTTAGCAGCCGAGTGCGAAGCAGCTGGGATGAGAATCAGCACCTCTAAGTCTGAGGCCATGGTTCTCGACCGGAAAAAGGTGGCTTGCACCCTCCGGGTCAGTGGAGAGATGGAGGAGTTTAAATATCTTGGGGTCTTGTTCACGAGTGAGGGAAGGATGGAGCGTGAGATTGACAGGCAGATCAGGGCAGCGACCGCAGTAATACGGTCATTGCATCGGTCTGTTGTGGTGAAGAAGGAGCTGAGCCGAAAGGCAAAGATTAGAGATAGGGTGAGGAGCTCTGTCACCCGGGAGGAGCTCGGAGTAGAGCTGCTGCTCCTCCACATCGAAAGGAGCCAGCTGAGGTGGCTCGGGCATCTGTATTGGATGCCCCCTGGACTTCTCCCTCGGGAGGTGTTCCGGGCATGTCCCACCGGGAGGAGACTCAGAGAAAGACCCAGGACACGCTGTAGTGACTACGTTGCTCGGCTGACCTGGGAACGCCTCGGGGTCCCCCCGGAAGAGCTGGAGGAAGTGTCCTGCGAGAGGGAGGTCGAGGCGTCCCTTCTCAGACTGCTCCCCCCCGCGACCCAGCCTTGGATAAGCGGTAGAAGATGAATGGATGGATGGATGGATGGATTTTTAGTGTTTAGTGTGTACTGCAGATCTTTTAAATTGCAAAAACGCATTTCCTGAAATTACGTCTCCTTTCCAAAAGACAGCTACACTCACACACATAAATATCAAGTAGCTGAGTCAAAGCTGTTTTTATCTTTACATAAAATCAAACAGTGCTGTAGAACAACACACAAAGTCAGTTAATGCGTGGACACGACTCAAGGTTACACACTACAAATATAAATGCAAAACACTGTACAAAACACTGTACTCTGTACTCAAAGCAGGGAAAGGGTTTACACACTGTAGGATATTTTCACATGCATGCACTTACAAACAACGCAAATGCAAAACAGTCTGTATTATATGACTTTTCAGTAACCGGTGTCAACCTTTCATTCTGCTTCAACATCACAGTTTTGGACCGGGTGAACTAATTATCCTGTGACCTCTGCTTTATCCCAACTCAATCCCAACCTGGAACATTCATAATGCAAAAAAAACACTTTGTTGGCAGGAAGCCACACTGTTCAAACCCACAGATGTATACAGGGCAGCATACCAGACAATGTGTCAGGCAACTTGTCTTTTCGCCAGATGTATTCATAAAATGAGAAGATAGCTGTTGTGCCAAAACATTTGGCAAAAAGCAAAGGAGAGAGCATCTCACCAGATCACCAAAGATCATGAGAGATGGCAGAGGTGGATAACTGCCAAGAAACATGCTCAAAGCAGGCATGAAAGATGGGAAGGAGGATTCCCGCTGTTTGTAGTGATCATGTCATATAGTAGTAGAGTATGTAGAGAATCCAACGCTATTTAATAGTTAATAGTTTTATATCCTTATTTCATGGATTTATCATTATCAGAAAGGTGAAGAAGTTGTATTACTGCAGGTTTGGAGTAATGTCTTCTCTGGCTGTTTTCAAACTCATGAAAAGCATTGTCCATTCATTGTCTCCCACTTTCTTCCACCACATGAGGGTCATGGGGAGCTGGAGTCAATCCCAGCTGACATAAGTTGAAAGGTGAGGTACACACTGGGAATGGTGCCAGTCCATTCCAGTGCCAACACATGGAGACAACCAACCATTCACTCTCACTTTCACACTTACGGACAATTTAGAGTGTCCAGTTAACCTCTACATGTTTTTGAACTGTAGGAGAGAGGCGGACTACCTGCAGAAGAGCATGCAAACGCCACCACGTCATGAACTTGGCAACCCAACTCTACTCAGCACTGGCGTGATTTTTGCGGGGGCTTTTCGGAACACGGTTAATTGTGGAAAGAATGGTGTATTTCACACAGTGAACTACAGCATCAACAATGAGTCTCCTGTGGTTTTGTAGTAGCTGTGTACTGTAGTGTTACTCTTACTGTTGACTGAATTGTTTCCACAAATACACGTGCTCGCTTATGATTGGTGGTGTGTTAACAATGACAGAAGCATGTAGGCTATGTAGGGTCTGTGTGTCTTCCTGGGTCAAATTGCTCTTTAAAGTGAACTTTTTGCAATTGGGTATCTGACAATATCGAGCCCCCAACCTGATACTTATTTTGCCAAGATAAGAGCTCTGTACAGTACATGATTTTGAAAAAAAGAACAGGAAAAGAAGGTCATTGTCAGTAAAATGAGACAGAGGGACAAACTGTTATCTTACTGAACTGCTACTTCTGCTGCTGTGAGGCTGCAGGTACCCCTGGTAGAGGAAGAGGGAGAGGGCGATGGTATAATCAACTCTGTGTTTGTTGACATTTCATTAAACGTTAATCAAAATGGTGGTTTGACATTAGAGCACATACGTTTGTGTTGTGTAAAATGTTCTGTTCTGTCGTTGTTGGAAACTCCAGTTACAGTGACGTTCACCAATAATTGTGATCCACACATTGAGTGTTAAGGCCCTGGTATACTCTCGCGTACATGCCACACGCGTTGTATAACGCGGACCCTGGTACACTCACACGTCACCATCAGGTGGCGGTACAATTCTGGATGCAGGGAATATGATGCTTTCCTGCCACAGAAGAAGAGAACAATGCCACAGCTCCCTCGGACACGTCTGGTTCGAGCGTCCCGCAGTTGAAAGGCAAGTTGGGCAGGGGAGTCGGGGCTGTCAACGCGCGGTACCAAAATCAGCAATTTGCATTATGCATGGTGTGCATTGGCTCCATGTGCTGTATGCGGAAGTAAACCAGGGCCTTAAAGCACGCGTGTGTGCGTGTGTGTCCGAGAGCACTGGAGTGCAGTAGGCAGAGAGGACAGAGCAAACCAGAGTAGATCAAAAGGAACCATCCTTTTAAAATATAACACAGGAAATATGAATTAAATGCCTATGAGTCTGCCCGGAATACTGTAAAGCCATCACAGTCTACATCTTAGATATACATGAAGGACCTGCTCACTATTAATAAAGAAGCCCACGATCAGCGCCTGTGGAAAGCTCTGCAGCTGCAGTAAAAGATAGGGGTGAGATAATACGGGCGATTGCAGATTCCAGATCAGGTCCAATAATTGAGATCAGGATTGGAACATCCCTATCATTCTAAATATGAGGATGTGGTTTAGAGAGTCATTTTGTCAATTGTATCTAACCAATTTGCGAATATTCATAATGTTGCCAACCGTGTGATTTCATTGTGCAAATGTGAAAAACTGCAATGCATTTATAAACATATTTTTTGTGTCAGAACTCATGCAGTTTGTAGAAACGGTTAAGACTCTGTGTTCTCTTTTGACATCAAAAGCAGCCTTCAGAATGATTTCTCTCTCGCTTTAACTCCACCCATGACCTGAGAATGACCCCTGATTTCAAACTGGGCACACAGCAGCTCTGCTCATTATTTATTATGACTGTTGTTTCAACTTTACATGAATTTTCAGTGTTGTTTCAGGTTGCTGCATTAAAATTTGATTCATGTTAAAATTTCTTCGTATTGTTTTTTTTCCCTTTTTTTTCCGGGAAGTGGGGCTGCAGGTTCCCACGTGATTAGCACTTTGGCAGGGATACAAACGAGTTCTCACCGTGCCAGTGGACTGAGGCGGGATGCGAAAGGATATGAACACAGAGCCAGGCTTATTGACTTCACAGTGTAGACCTCTGTAGAAACAAAAGACAAAGTCTGACTCATACAGTAAAATATGCCAGCTGGTGACATACTTTATGTATTTATTAATTAGGATTCTTGTTTTTGTTATGCTCTCAGGTCACAAACAAATCTCAAAGATGAGCTAGACTGTAAATCCAAACATAAATAAAAGAAGTATGCACCTCTGCTGTCATGCATATAGATACATGGGCTCCGGGAAGGTGCTGTTTATTTATTTATGTTCGAGTGATTTGACACAAATCTATACAAAATGGCTCGATACAGTACAATTTCTGGTTTGGTGTAGACAATTACAAATAAGAACAAGCCAAAGCTACCATAAAAGACCAATGAGTCCTGTGTATTTTTTTTTTTTATATATGACAAAAATAACGTACCACAGGTTCTGTGAGGACATGAATCATTTCAGAACTGGCTACTTGCTACTGTTGTTCTTACTTTGGTACAGTATAAACAAACAGTTTTACCAGTGTAATAAAAAAATATAAAGTGAAGTCACTCATGCTCATTATATCAAAGTAAAACAGCAGTGTGCTTCAGCCAACTCATTTCAACTTGACGGGGGAGCACAGTAGTAAACCCTCGTTCACAGTAAAAATTAATAGATAGGTATAGAAAACAACATATAACACAAGGGAAATTTCACCGCATTTGTAGTTGCCCACTGACAACAGTGCATTTGAAGCTTCACGTCTTTAGGATGCAATTCCAAACCATTCATCAAACAGTCATATTCAATTAGGACCTCATTTGGAGCCATGCATTTGGTTATAAACAACTGATTAAGAAAAAAAATCAATTCCAACAGTCCGGGGCCTGCGAAAAGTGTGTGGCTTGAAAACAGTGTGAGACCGGGCACAAGAGAGTACAAATAGCAATTACCAGGCTCACTGATTTGTGACAGACTTTAACAAGATTTAGGACGGAAAAGGACAGATCCAGCACTATTGTGATTTTTCAGGCCATTGCAGAGGCCAAGGAGTGTCAAAACTTTAGACAAACAGCTTCTCCTGTCAATACACTGATGAGTATTTTTCTCTCAACAAAAAAAAAGACAAAACAAATAGACAACAAAAACTGAATTGTCTTACTGCTGTCAAAGTGGTATTGCTGTGTGTAACAAAGAAGCAACACAACATGACACCATATCCTACAATTAACTAATTCATTAATTTTAATTAACTAATTACTATCCTGGAATTAATTAACATCTAATTTCATTCATTGGACCTCCCCTCTCATTTTATAGTACCATTAATCACAGCAGTCAGTGTACCAATCCCTCTCTTGGCAGTGCTAATTGTTGAACGGTAATGAAGCTACAATGGTCTTATGAGAATGAGAGTGAGGTGTGATTGATTAACAGCTGAAGGATCATTGATTTACTGGTTTCTTGCTTCTCAATAAGCACAGTGATGTCATGGCTTCAATGTAGACCATAATTCCTTTATGTTGCTGTATGAGTCTGGTAAAGATTGCAATAGAAAGCACAACAATATAAATAACTACAGAGTTAGGTTGATTAGTGACAGTTTTCCATTGTCTTTATTACAGTATTTCAAGGACTTCAGACACTGGATTTCTGTCTTTGTTTTATTTACAAATCATCTAAATTGAATTGTTTGGGATGTTTTATTGACCTTTCTTCTAGTTTTGTGTTGGCTTTTGTTTTTGTGATTTGATGTAATGTCATTGTAGTTGTATTATTATTAACCTCAACAATGTAATTTGGTATTTTAATTGCGTTCATTTTTGACCTTGCTTTTCAGGGAGGCTATACAATCATAGCAAGGATTATCGATAAAACACCGCTTTTGCTTAAAATCTGTCATATTTACATAAAATGTTAATGGCTATTCATTGTCAGTGCCAAAAAACAGATACAGAGAAACACAGAGAGAGTCATGTGGAGCCAATACGAGTCTACTGTAAGTCAACATTGAGTTAACTAATTTGTCTGGAATCCAAGAGACATTTGATTTGATTATTCCACACAAACATTTAAACATGTATTTTTTTTTTTTCAGAAAAGCATTTCATGCACTGCACCCTTCATCATCCAGTGTAAGCTTTTGAAATACATTTGTACCATGCATGTACAGTGAAATTATAGTTTGGTTAAAAGTGTTGATTATGTTGATGAATCCACCACTAATTATCACCCGACTGCAGTTACCTTTAAATGAATCGTTTTGGCTTCATGGTCTACAACTTTAATGTTTCTCCTCCTCCTCCACTCTCATCAGCTTAGTTCCCGGCCACAGTTAGCAGTTGTTCTCAGCTCACTGTACCCCACCTGCTCAGCTGCTACTGCAACTATGCAGCAGACAGACTAAAGTTTAAGAGAAGAGTGAACAAAGTGCAGTGCCTAGCCACTAATGAGCCTGCCATTACCCTCAGGAGTTGGTGGGGAGCAAAACAGAGCTAAAATGAGAGTGAATAATGGAGTTAATCATGATCAGATTCCTCCAAATTAATGCTCATTTAAGTTCTGTGTTTCTGGATTCATAATGTGCAGCTTAATAGCTCATATGTCATTGTTGGATTCCTCTGCCCCACAGTTGCAAATATATTAGGGTTTAAAGGTGGCAAAATATTGCGGTTATGCAAAACAACAGTGTGGTTAATGTAGATGTATTATTATTAATTATAAAGGCAGTCTGATTTTCTGCTTGCTTAATAAAGGGCATACCAGATAATGAGATGTAGAAAAGACTGCCAACATATTTTGTAAGGGTTGTGGAGCTATCCAACTTGCTGACGAAAGTTTAGCATTCGCTTTTGCTTAATGGATTTGAAGCGCACCTCTAAAAATCTCCATTACACATCACTTCTTCTGTCTCAACATGAACTTGGACACACATCTACATATGAACACACACAATGAAGGGGTAGGGCTAAGTGGCATGGAATGGGATTCAGCCCATAATTCTCATCACCTAACAAAGTAATCATTTAGTTGCTGGTGTTGATCTACAGTCCTCCAGAGTCAGATTTAGCAGATAAATGCTCCATACTCTTGATCAATCAACTGAGTGGAGGAGCAGAGATGCATTTTCATAAAAGAGAGACAAAGGGAAATATATTTGGTTCAAGCAACTTGCCTAAATGACTGTCACCTCGAATCAGTTTAATTTGATTTTGGAGCATTAATGAATCACCAAAACAGCTGCTTTTTCAGAATGACTGTGTTGCGCTTGTAATTATGGTAAGTAGGCCACAGTTTGCCAAGACACAGATGAAGAAAAGCTAATTAACAAAATCACAAAATGTCCAGAGGTGCCAGAACGTGTCTCACTGGGGCGTACAGGCTCAGCTCCAAGCTCAGTGGCCCCTTTCTTTGCGTGTTACCTAAATTTCCTCTAGATTATCCTGACTTCACCCAGGGCATGTTGGGAGACTCCAGCCTCATGTAACCCTGGTGATGAATATATTTGCATTTTCTTTAAAAAAGGGAAGACACGATCGGTCTGCATCTATGCAGATGTTAGGAACATGGTCAATGCATTAATAAAACATAAACACCATGGAGTTGCTCCACAACCTGCCAGACAATATCATACTGCAATACAACGTATGAGAGAGAGTCCACTCCTGCAGGATGCCATGTATCGGAATCATCAAAGAACACATCGATGTCCTAATTTATATTTGGCTCCAGCATTTGCAAAAACACTGTCTGTCATTTGCGAACATCTGCTAGTTGACTTTCAGTATTACCATACCATACTTTTGACACAGAAACTCTCTCCTATGCTCCTATGGCACACTGTCAGGTGAACATGTTGCCTTATCAATCAACATCATATTTCACTTTGAGACATAAAGCTTTTTGTTGTAAACTGTCATGCGTTTGTTTCTGTGGAGCCTGTCGGACAATACATCAACCCTCCATGGCAGCAGAGACTGAGCGCAAAACCAACAAAATAAATATTTTACCTGTTCCGTGACAGTGTGCAATGCATCACATTCCTCTGTGTGCCCAAAGGATAATAAGTCAAGGGAGAATTATTAGTAAGCGGCCACAAGGTGGGGGAAGCAGGAGGGACATGGGACTGCTGGGTAATGAGATTTCACATCTGGCATCTCAGTCGGTGTGGCCACAGGAGCTGAGGCGATTACCAAATCTCTGAGCACAACGACTTGGGTCTGTGTGGAACATTAAGCTCTCTGTGTGTGCAGATCTAATTGAGGAATATAATAACACCTTTCTCACAGCAGATCTTTTCATTTGTTCAGGAGGAAGCATTGGTGCATGTACAATAATCCATAGAGAGCCAGTGTGTGCAGTGACTGATGCTAAAGCTAACAGGTCACAGGAAAAAATAAAAATCCATGCAGTTGATATTCTCTAAAGTCCAGGGCCTTGAACCTTGTTGGCATCAAAAGGAGCCCTGCTGGCAGCTTTACAGCTGATTCTGCATGTTGAATCAGCCTCGCTGTCTGTCAGTGTAAGAGATCACTGTGATTGGCTGTTCAGCTCCACTCAATCAGAAGATGAGAAGAGACACAGAAAAGATGAGGCAAATAAATGACTCACAGCAAGAAGACAGCATCAATGAGTTCATATTCACTGCCTGTCCAAAAAAAGTCACACTGTCTCATATCTGGCTTAGTGCTTTTCCTACAAGCCTGTGGGGGTCATTTTATGATCTGTTGTTGCTTCAGATTTAAGTTTGGCAAAGTCATGTGCAAAAAAATTAGGTCAGCAGACTACCTTCATAAACTGAATGACACATTTCCCAGGCATAGTCCAAGATGATAAACCAGGAGTCATCAGGCTCAAATTGTGGAAGAATGGTTCAGGGAGCACGAGTCATCATTTTCCACACAATAAATGATCACCACAGAGTCCATGCCTTAACCCCATAGAGAATCTTTGGGAGCTGCTGGACTTAACGTAGTGGTCCAACTCAATCATAAATACAACAGCTTGGCGAAAAAAAGTAATACAACTGGGGATTAACTGCATATAAGATATTGAAGTAATGCCACATTAAGTGCACATCATTATCAAAACTAAAGTATGCTCAACAGAAATTTGAACATGTGTGACTGTGTATATGAACCTCCTTTCATGACACAATTATGACAGGGAGTGAGCGTCTGTATGATGAACGAGTGACAAGATAAACAACAAACTTTATTTGATATGTACTACCACCAAACCGCCACCAGAGACTTCAGTCACCTGCTGTTGAGAAAGGTCATTTCTTAATTTCTGCTCAAGCAGGTGTAGAAATGCTTGATGTTGGACAGCTATTGTGAATGAGTCGACCTTTTTTTCCCTTAAACAACTGAGCCAACTGAGGCAGCATCGCAGTTGGTTACAGATTTCTTTTGGTATACCCAAACATTAGCGCTACCGTAGAACTTCAGGAAGACATTTCAACAATGAAAAAGTAGGAAGAAGCAGTAAAAGGAGCAGGAGTGGCAACAGGCTGCACACGCAACAACCTTGCCAACTTAAAGGAATCTCGGAAGTGTGTGGGCAGTGATGTTACATCCTTTGAAATGTCATCATCATCATTTGAACATAAAAACAGCTTAAATGAGCCTTACCATAACCCTCAAACACAGAGTTTCTCAAACAGATAACAAGCTATCATGAAGGAAGTTAATGTGTGCATAATTAAAAAAATAAATAAATAAAAATGTTCCCCTGCCATTTTGGTTATGGCCAGTTATGGATCTGAATTCAGGATTATTTAAAAAACATATTAACCTTACAAGATTTTACACTGTGACTTGTCACACTACACACTTATCTTCCTTCCTCTGGTAGTTGACGTCACACAGTCTCATCATGCACCACTCAGAATTATTATGGCAGGAAGCTGTTCCAGTCCACAGACTTATATTCCTGGCAACACAACCAAGCAACTAATGTCTATTCATAAAAAGTAAATATGGTAGTTGTGCCCCAGGATGCCAGAAAAGTCAGCGCCAAAGAAAGGGTAAAAGCATGTTACCGGATTCCCAAAGATCCCGAGAGACAGCAGAAGTGGATCACTGCCATAAAATGTGCTGGAAGTGAGAACCCACAGGCAAAGGATTCTGCTTGTGTGGTGATCACTGTATCAGGTAAATAATTTGTCAAAGCGTTCTCTGGAGATGAAAGTACACTCTTAGAAATAAAAGCGCTAAGTAGAACCATAGAAGCTTATAAGGACCCTTTTGAAACCCTTATCAGAGTGTACATCAAAAAGTTACCGAAATCTACTACTACATTTTTCATTTGTGGAAGGCAAATGAGTTCAGAGTTAATATCTGAAAATATATGTATATGCTGTTTAAAAGTATCTTTCAACTGCAGATGTAACTTGAATGCACTTGCACACTATATACACTTACTGTATATTCATGAATAGAAAAACGAAACCCTAGTCTAACTGAAGCACCAACAAGGCCATTAAGAATATCATTTCTTATATGTACTTGTATTGTGTTGTAGTGCTTCTGGTTTACTCTCAGTTAGTGAGAACAACTGCACTTTTCAGTATTTAACAGCAAAGTGCACTGCTGTCTATACTCACAGACAGTATACATACAGTTATCTCCTGTAAAAGCAATGACCTGCGTTTGCCCACCCGTCTTGTCCCTCTATATATCGTGTGTATGTGTGACACAATAGCCTCAGTCCATTGCTTCTACAATAGCGCATTAGCAATTTGTAACAGTAATATACATGTTTAATGTTAATGTTACAGAGAACTTTAATAAAAGTTGCTCATTGTTGTACAGCTGTGATCCTCCACTCTGTCAATGCAAACGACTTGACGTCACCTTTGTTGACAGATATGTAGATCTGAAAAAATGAGAAGGCATCAATGCCCTATACTACAATGCTAATTTGGTTCCTTTTTAGCTATCCACTGCCAAAGTAGTATTTATCTGCTGATGAACATGTTTGTTGATTGTCCATGACCAATGTGCTGTATCCTAGGCAAATGAGCAGTTGAGGCAGTTCAACACAAGGTTTTACCATGCATACATAAATCTGTTGCACAGCTTTTTGAGATTGGATTATTTGCCTTGAACAATATTCAACTGCAAGCAGAGAGAAGGGGCCAGAGGAGCAAACATGGCATGCTCCACCAAATAAAAAAATTTATTGATATCGGGAAAACATACGAATGGCAGGAGAAGGCTGGAGTGAAAGTATGGACGCACTAATCATGGCGACACAGGAAGAGGCACTAAGCACTAGATCGTCTGGGATCTACCACATCAGGTAGGACGGCAGGTCTAGGCTGAGGCTAAGAATGGGAATGTTACCTTTTGGTTGCAGGAATGTTCCCTGAAGGTTCCTCCCTAGGTTCTCCTGTGGTTAGATTTTGGTTGCACATTGAATGTTACTTTGTCACAACCCTCATACAACCTTTAGAGGACGTTCTGTAAAGGTTCCCAGAACATTCCACGAACGGGAATGTTACATTTTGGTTGCAGGAATGTTCCCTGAAGGTTCCTCCCCAGGTTCTGGTTGACACAGAAAGTTTTCCTAACGTTCCCCTGGTGTTAGATATTGGTAGCACATTTGATTTCGCAGAACATTCCCAGAATGTTACTTTGTCACAACCTTCAGAAAACCTTTTAAAATTTTATCTAACCCTAATGGGAATGTTGTGTGGATACCAAAGAGCAACCACAGGTGAATGTTTCAGTTTTTGACTCTCTCAATGTTAAGAGAACATTAGGCTCCTACCTAACCCCCAGGGAACATTATCTTAATATTAGTTTTGGTTTGGTTGTAACTAACCTGAGGAGAACCTTAAGAGAACATTCTTTGAACGTCGTGTGTTAGTAGGGGAGTATGAGATGCTGGACTTGGAAGGTACATTGAATAACACAAACAAGTGACTGGAATAGTGAACATAAATGTCTGCACCAAGCACGGACTGGAGGGCCCAGGGTCAAGATGGAAGATGCCAGCAAAGGTGTTTGGTTACTGTGGTCCCAGTGGTGCTAGGGGCTGTAAAAGCCAAACTGGAATGGCTCCAGCAGATTCCAGGTACAACATCTAAGATGTCTGTCCAGAAGAGCTACTGCGCACAACTCAAGCTTGAAGGAAGCACAAGACCCAGACTACCCAAGTGGGCGACAAACATTCAAAGTAAATATTATTTTGGAAGATAATATGATATTGTGTCTTTGTTGCTACTGAACTTCTGTTGTATCTTGCACAGAGTATGTGTTGGTTGCAGTGGGACCATTCCTTGGACCCATAACAGATACACAAACACACACACACACACATATATATATATAGTTTTACAAAGGCTCATGTGCCAGACTGTTTCTTGGCCAGGAGCAGTAACTTCCTGCACAGAGCATCAAACATGATCTTTGCAGAGGCTCACAGAAGGGACACATGATTCCTGCAGTGTGCACCTACACCCACACTGACAGTCACCCCAGCCACCCACCAGATGCCTCAGCGGAAGAAAGGAGTGAGAAAGAAAAAAACGTGCTTAAATGTGAGGTTTTCGGAGACATATTTTCTCCTGGTTGTCTTCCTTTTTTTAAATGGGTTTGTGGTTCATCAACTCTTTAACTCCGAATTTAGTGAGTAATCTTCCTTCTTGCCGTCTCCTGCTCCAACAATGAAGAATTTCACCACTTTTGTTTTAAACAGAGTGTGAGCTATCATGTATTATGCAGCCGTAAGCCAGGTCTCTACAGCTGTTCAACATCACCCTGGACACTGAGCGTGCCACCAAATTAATATGAAATCTGCCTTCCATTATGAATGAGGGCCAGGTGTGCCTCATTAAATCCCCAGAGCACACACACGCACAAACAGAAGAGTGGGTTGAGTTTGAAGTGTGTGCTGCCCTTGACTAGCTGGTGACAGGTACAGAGAGAAAGGTAGGCAGAGGACTCGATGGAAATCACAACATCAAACCAGTCACTGCACTCTGACTATTAAAATGCAGAAGCAGGGGGTTCATTTATGGACATTAATTATTACTGTTTTCTAACTGCGCACTTTAAGAGGCCAGTTTGATCCCAGTGTGGTTGTAGTGAGACATTTTGTGGAAACAGCTGTCAAATAAATCATGCTGTACGCACAGATTCGTTTCTGTTAAGTAATTACAGTGCAGTGGATGCCAGGAAAGTTGGAGAATACCACGTTTGCTACTGTTCGGGATCTGTGCTCTACTCCTGCGGCTTCATTTGTGCCTCTGTCACATGGAGTGTATGAGGACATATTGTGCATTGTATGTCTTTCCATCTGGTCGCACACGTCACAGATTCACCAGTGGGACCTGCAGCAACAGAAGCCAGATGATTGGGGATGATTCAAAGCCCAGCTGGTTGAATCCTTCGGAGCGGCTGACTGTGCTGTGGGAGCACGGCACCAGCTCACATCGTCCTCCATCTGCCGATCCTGGTGGCAACCACTTCAGAGAGCTGGCCACGGCCCAGAGCAAGGCCCAGTGCCCTGCCCAGCTTATCCCCTCGCTCCCAGGCCCTCATCTGAAGTTGTCAGGCCGACCCCTCGGTGGCACAGTGCCAGCTGCGCTATTGAAATCGCTCACCAATTCATCATGGCAGCATAAATGCTGAAAAGGCACTTCCCTTTATTTAGCTATCTGTTCAGAATGACCCAGATAGACCGCTGACATCTTCACTAATATTGTCAAGCTTAAGCTACAAACCTTGAATAGGCCATTTAAAGTTACAGTGTGTAAAAGTTTAAATGTGCAAACACTTGATTGTATGATGTTATTTTTCACTACCCCAGAATTAGCCATTTACATTTATATCAATTTAATATGTCGGCTCTACTAAAGCTGCCATTTTTGGACGGCTATGTTTTTATAATATAATGACGATCTAAACATCTTTTGAGTTTTGATGCTAACTAAGAGCTACAAAGTTTCTCCAACACTTAAGGGAAGGGTGAGGGTTATTCAGCTGCAACATACACTGTTTCTTTAGCAGCATCAGGAGACAGTCATAAACAACAGTCATGATGTTCTTCAAAGTCAAGGGTCCTTCCTGATTTGAGTTGATCCATCCAAGTCAAGTCCAACAGAGATCACAAAAGACTTCAGGTCCGACAGAGAGCAGGACTTCCTGCAAACATTCTGAGAATTCACTATGGATACAATACACAAACAATACATACATTCAGGAATCCATTGAAAAAGAGTTTTATATCTCAATGGGACTTTCCTTGTAAGATAAAGGTTAAATATAAAAATGGAACAAACTAGCAAGTGTGTGTGTTATTACCACAATGGAAAATCACACTACATATACCCAACAGATTTATTTTTACTTTTCAAAATTGTTCGATCTGAACAATGAATGTAGTTTTTGTATCAACAACCTGAATTATTTACAAACCTAGTTTATAGTTGCATGGATTTAGTCCCTCGTACATTTGCATTCTACAGTATTCTACACAATGACAGCATTCCTGAAATTCAAACATATTCCCTGACTGTAAGAATCACCCACAGCATACATTATATTGGTGTGGACAAGCCCAACTTTGCAGACATAACCGACTCCATCAGCTTGACCCGCAGTCTGGAGGCTGCAGCTGTTGCTCCTCCCGCTCCACTTATCCAGAGCACCCGTCTGCCAGGAATCCCCAGCATCATCAGCAACTCATTAAGTGTTTATTTGGTCCCTTGATTAGAGCTCTGCCCAGACACTTCACATACCCTCAGGAACCTGCACTGACGGCGATCGAGCAGCAAAAAATATCAAACAAATCAAAAGACTAAGTGTTTATATATTTTCACTTGTATTTGTTTTTTTTAATTATTACTCCTATGTATTGTTGTTGGATGTATTAAGATGTGACAGTTAAATAAATGTGCAAAAGAGGCCATACCTCATGTTTCTATTTTTTGATGATTCACCTACATTTATTGGACATAACAAACACAGTATAGTGGTATATATATATACGTATATATATATATGATTCTCCTCCCGTGGAATGGAGTTGAGACGGGAAGCGTGCTGTTAGACCCCCTCTGCCGGTGAGTGGATAAGTTCCTGCCCCAACACTTCACTCATCTTGATGAGCTGTCTTCCTTGAAACAGCAGCTGCCCCACAGAGGTAACCTGCACTGGCAAAGAAGATGAAAGGGAAGAAGAGAAGGAGATGAAGAGCACTTTGTGTGTTTCTCTCTGCTTCCTGACACTGTTCATGTGTTTGTGCGTTTGTGTTAAGGCCATCTCGAAAACGACAGCCCAATGAAAATCCTAATGGACTGTCATGCATAGCCTCATCGTGTTTACTGCACTTCAATGCAGAAAGAACCGATTCTTTGAGGTGATATTGAAAAAGTTATTTTAAAAGTTATTATATTTACTGATTATTAAATCAGGTTGTATTTAACAGACAGAAAGTGCCTCAATGCCCATTCCCTACTCATTATAAGGCAAATTAAACAGACACCACAGATAACCAGATAAGTTGAAGTTATACAACTTGAGGTGAGAACACTGCTGGACCAGTCCAGATGGACACCAAACATCTGCTGTTTCCAATGTCTTAAATGTGCGTTTTTGATTGTCATATTGTCCTTTCCAGAAACTGGGTCAGGGTGACTCACAGATGAGTCACGGAAGATAGTTTTTGGGTCACAGAATAAATTAGCAGATTTTTTTTTGTTTATCCTCATATGTAAGATTTGCTGAATAGCACATGCATACATTTGTATTTACTGTTACAGTATTTAAAATCAGTCTCTAACATATCTGTGACTTACATGAATTGTAGTAAAAATAATCTAAATATTTTATAATATGCGCAACTTTTGTTCTAATTGCTATGCATATTTTTTCATTGGATCAGACTGTTTGACATCTTTAAAACCTTGGGAAACATTTTAATGTGAAAGTTTTACTTTTTTTGTGGAAAATGCAAAATCAGGAAAGCATTGTTCCAAGCAGAGTTTTTTTTCAATTTACATAAATACACTGGTCTGACACACAAGGGTACTTTGGTACATCCGTACCGTGTATATGAAAATTATTTTGCACCAGAAAAAATACTGCCAGTGGACTGCAGGTCATTTTTCCAGAAAAGAACTGAGACATGTTAACCTGTCATTAGTGTGTTCCTTCCCCACAACAAGAAGAGAGACATTGTGCAGAACACATATTAATGACACAAACTGCAGCGCTTGTCTTGTGCTTTGATTAACGCAGCACTAACATCTGGTGAGAATGTGTCAGATGTGTGACAGAGGCACAAACGGCTTCATAAATCTGGCCCTGATTGTCTTAATTATGCAGGGAGTGTACAGAGCAGCAGACACATTGCTGCAGACAATGCAATGTTTTATTATTATTATTATTATTATTATTATTATTATTATTATTATTATTATTATCATTATTATTGTTGTTGTTATTCTTGCACATTGTGTCTTGTGATTTTATGGTCACTGTACAATCAATTGACAGGCCACAACACTGCTATTCACAGTTGTAGGGGTCACTACTGACAACGGTAAAGGCATGTTCAGAATAGCTGACTTCCTCCTCAGCAAGAATAAAAAAAAAACAAAAAAAACAGACAGGCAGCATACATTTAGGAAATATGGAGCTACAGATGGCTGGGAGATGCAAATAATATGGCACGTCTGTTGTGCAGCATTCATTCATGTTTAGTTTTCTGTCACAGCAGTATAGTCTCTCAGTTGTGAGCACTGCCAAAAGTCCAGCTGATCCTCTGAGAATGTTCTATGGTCAGGCAATTAATCAGGCCTGGAGACCCCAACCTGTCAAATTCACAACTGATGTGACCCAAAAAAAAAAAAAAAAGAATCAAGATGTATCGATGGGCTCAGTTAATCCTTGATATCTGATAAAAATTGGTGCCTCAGTAATGATCCAGTCTGTAAGAATTGAGACTGCATCTTGTTATTCCTTGGGTTTCCTGAAAGCTGCTTTATAAAAATGTATTATTATTATTTCAATTTTTATTATTATTTCCTACAGTGGCCTTCACATACCAGGAAGGATGCCATTTCAAAATTTCTTGTTAAAATTATTTTAATTTTGATCTTTTTTTTTATTATTAATAGAACAGGCTGCTTTTTAAAAGAAAAAAACAAACTATATTAACATGTAAATACAGAGGCTATAAGAATGTTGAATATGAAATGATTTCTTTTTCCATTTTCACCAACTATATGAACACATCTGACAAAATTCGAATTTAATTTGTGAAATCTAGAAATCACATTACAAAGTCCCCAAAGAATTAATGATAACTTTGACTCAACAACCAATATGTCACCTGCAACACCAGTGACAAGAAATCTGGACCTATTTTATGCCAACACCAAGGAGGCATGTAGCTCCTGTGTACGAACCCCTCTTGCACAGACAACCAGCTGTGACCCGTACAGTCAGAAGATGGACCGAGGCGACTGAACAGGCTCTGAGGGACTGCTGTGCTACGACTGTGTGGGATGAACTATGTGATCCTCGACAGCCTCACCTACTTGTATCACAGAATACATACATTTCTCTTTGGAGAAGCACCATACTGTAAAGTCCTGGTGGGTACGGTGTTTTCCACACAGAGAACCCAACAACAAGAGAACAAAATAAACGCCAGCGGAGTCTGGAGAGCCCTGAAGACCATCTCCGGGCTCAGGGAAACAGGCTGCGGGGGACCAGAACTGGGTGAATGACCTGAATCTATTCTTAAACAGGTTCAATCGGCCACTTAACCCTCCCCTGCCACATCCATTCACCCCCCTCACCTCCTCTCACACATACACCTCCTGCCACACCCTCTAACACCCTGCCCCCATGCTCCAGTCTGTCCCTCTCCACAGACCAGGGGCCTCATGTATAAAATGTGTGTACGCACAAATGATTCTGTGAGGAACAACAATGATACACCATCACACGTTTGAACATGTGTGGACAAGATCAGAGGACAGAGGACAAAACTGAACACACACACTTCAAACGTGTGTGCGCTCGTGTGTGTGTGAGTGAGTCACACTTTTCTCTAAGTCTTACTTTGAGCAAATAACTGAAATTGATTTAACACAAATTAATATTTTCTTTATGTAAATAGACACAGTTGCTGACGTGAACGCATGGACACACGCCAGTGTAACCAGCCTAACATGTTGTAAACGCTCCAAAATAAAGTTACAAACTCATTTGTTGTAAGAAAATGGGACTTGAACGTTGAGTAGAACATTTCCTTATCCCATTTTAATCCATACGATAACAAAATAACTGCAAAAAAGTTATTCCACCACCGCTGCGCCTTTCATCAGAAGAGACAGCTGATGCAGGTGCGCGCTCGTCAGCCACTGGAGACTCCGGCACACCTGAGACATCGGCACACTAGCATCTTCTTCCTCCCTCTTCCTCCCTCCCCAGCGTCCACAACACAATCAGTGACAGTAATGAATCATTTTATGCAGTAACTCAATCAGCTCTATTTGCTTATTATGTTCGTAATGCTCGTGTGCGGAACTGGATGATGACGCGTGACACTGACAGATTAATAGATTGTTGAAAGGATCTGTAAATTCAGCACACATGGATAAGTCTTGTCTAAACAAACATGTTACATCAGAAAAACACCCGCAGAATCAACTATCAATGCACAGCCAGTTTTTTTAAACATTAATATGAGAGCAGCCGCGGTGACCCTTACATTTAGTTCCTTCGTGTTTATATCTAATTCCAAATAAACAAACAAACAAAAAATATTAATATATCTTTTTTCAAATGTATACATCATAAATCGATGCGTCGATCGCACACTTTCCATCTTTTTATTTTATTTTCCTCCTTCGCTGCCGCGTTTGTCGTTGTTCTTCAGGAAAGAGGCGTAAGAGAGGGCGTTTAAGAGTCATTTGTATTTTAATTTGTGGGTGGAACGAGGGCGTGGTGTGTTACTCATTCACCTCCGCTCAGTTTCACGTTTGATGGGATGTATAAAGAGAAGGTGCGCAGGACTCGGCGTACGCACGGTTTTATAAATCTGAGAATTTCTTTGCCTACGTACTTTTTAAATTTTATGAGTACGCCCTCTTTCAGTATGAAAGCTGCGCACTCTTTCATACATGAGGCCCCAGGTGAGAAAAATGCTTAGGAAAATCAAGGCATGGAAGGCGACAGTCTGGGCAGCATCAGCTCCAGGCTCCTCAAGTCCTGTGCAGATCAGCTGTGCGGCATTGTGGCGCATGTCTTCAACCTGAGCCTGAAGCTGGGAAGAGTTCCACAGCTGTGGAAAATGTCCTACGCGGTACCGGTTAGATACTGGACTACCTCTCCAACCGCCCACAGTACGTGAGGATTAAGGACTGTGTCTCAGATACGATGGTCTGCAGCACAGGAGCTCCACAGGGAACAGTCTTGGCTCCTTTCCTGTTCACTTTGTACACGGCTGACCTAAAACACAACTCCCCAACCTTCCACCTGCAGAAGTTCTCTGACGACTCTGCCAATCGTCGGACTCATCATGGATGATGATGACAGGGAATACACAGAACTGATCCAGGACTTTGCTGACCCGTGCCAGTGAAACTCCAATGCAGGGAAAACCAAGGAGCTAGTGGTGAACATCCAGGGACTGGATATTGAGAGAGTAAACTCTTATAAGTACCTGGGTGTTCAAACGTATATATGTATAATTTGCTATAACATTCTTTTGTGTGACAATCCCTTTGCTGCTGTAACACTGGGAATTTCTCCACACTTAGAAATAAAAGTGCTAAGTAGAACCATATAAGGTTATTCGGCTTGTCCTCATAGGAGAACCCTTTTTGGCTCCAGGTAGAACCTTTTTATAAAGGTTCCACCAGCAACCTTTTAAAACCCTTTATTCAGGGGTTTTAAAGGGTTCTCTGGATCAAAATGGTTCTTACTGGAACCATTAGTGTTACCAAGAACCCTTGATAAACCCTTTCTTCGGGAAAGGATTTTTCAGAAGAAAATGGTTCCAGGTAGAGCCTCGGCCCTTGTAGAAGGACCGTTTTGGAACCCTTATTTCTAAGAGTGCATTGTGGGACGATAAAGGTATATTGTATCGTATCGTATGGTACAACAGATAAAGACAAAACGCATTTTTAAAGCCTGAAGATGTGACCAATAAACACACACACCCAGGATGTCCATATAAGGAGTTATGTATTATTCCCACAGCACTTCCCCACTACCCCTATGTGCCTTTTTTTATTAGGAGCTGGGTCAGCGCTACAGAGCCCGCCATTTTTTAAAGCAGTCCAGAAGTGAAGGCTATAGGTTTTCAAACACACCTGGAAGGGAAGGGTGAGAGGAGGAATATTCATCATGCAACATGAGACTTCAAAAGACAAAAGAAATTGCTCAATTTTACACACTGCACCCAAGTCATTTATTAGGCTGAAAAAGGAATAGCTCCTCTAATTTGGAAAATTGTTTTTTCATATTCTCACTGATATTGGCAAACGAAGAAGAAAAGATATGACATAAAAACATGACAGTAACAATGGCAGCAAACAATAGTGAGAATGAGCTTTGAAGCTGAACAAAGTACTGTCCCAGTCTCCACACACAGAACATTCCAGTATTTATAAATCTCTTTCAGATACAATTAGTGTCTAATGCCAGTAATCGGTGCCAAGGAAGCAGCATGCCAGGTTTTGTAGCATCATAAAAAGATAATGCTGTCGAGTCTGGGTTGTGGATATGTCACCCAAATGCAACACAGTTTTATGTATATTTTAAATAGTTTTTTGGTAACAGATTTTTTTTTATCTCTGGACACTTTGATTGTTAGTGACAGACCTGCTTTTGATTCAGTCGAAATATAAAGTAGAGCAGCTTGAATAAAGCCAAACCTCTGACTCCTCTTCATGCTGTTCTTTTCTCATTGTCCCAAAGTCCTCATGCTGCCGACAAGAAACATCACATTTATATATCAATGTCTTCACAAAGCTTCCAAGCACATCAATACACACACAAACCAACATAACTAACTGGTCACATGGTGTGTTGAAGTTACTTGAGAAGAAAAGGCATGGTCACTTTGAAAGATCTTTTTTCTTTGATGGACATGTTGCAATATTGTCTAAAATGTCATTATCAGCTCAGAAACTGTGTCCAGCAAAACATCACCTCCCACATGCACTTCAAGAAGATATTCTATTATTGTCAGGCTTCCTGGAAGAAAGATGTATAGATCTTGTTACAATTCTTACAGTATTAACAGACAAAATCAAACATTCATGGGTGTTACCCCGGATTTCCACTGGACGCGGAACGGCAGCGGCGCGGTGCCTTGGGAGCCGGCGGTATTCACGGAAGATCGCGCGATAATCTCGAAAGGATGCGAGTTTGCGAGATCCCGCGATAGACTGTGTGTATAAAGGAAACAACAACAACGCAGCTTCTTTCATTCTCCTACGTAGAAGAACTGTTGATCTGGTGTCATAAATTATTTTATGTTTCTCCACTTCAACAATCAGTCTCTCGTCGTACATTATGACTCTCCGAGACGCTCTGATTAATTGACTGTTTACCTGGTAGCACTGGCCACGACGTAATGTTGATGTGAAGTTGTGACAGGCTATATGACCTGCGTATTGTGTTTTATTTTGAAAGGGGGGTGGAAATGTTTTACTTTGATTCTGTGTCGGACTTCCTGTCTTGTGCGATCTGCTTCGTTGAAATTTAAGAGGTTCAGCAGTGGCAACGGAAAAAATAGAACTGATTCCTATCGATAGCGCTGCGGCGCGGCAAGCCACTTCTGGGACACTGCTGTGACGCTCCGCAGCGCGTCTGGTGGAAATGCTCTCATTGATTAGAATGGAAGCGATTTGCAACGGCGACCGCGCCGCTGCCGTTCCGCGGCCATTCCGCGTCCTGTGAAAATCGAGGGTAAGTGTTGTGTCGGTCATGAGTAATTTGTTAAAAAGTATGAATCATTTGCGTGAACGAACTGACTGTGATCACTTCATGAACTGATTTGTTCCTTTCTTAGTTCAGTTGAGCTCAGCAGCTATCGTGGCGGCCGGGAGCGAAACTGCCGCGTTCTGTGAATCACTCATTAGGTCGTTCGCCGACGCCGTCACTCACTCGTGAATCTTCGGCAAACGATGCCAGCCAATGTGCGCCGAGCGGGGAGGGAGTGACTAATGAGAAGAACTGTGTCTGCCGTGCTGCTGTGATTCGTTCGCGCTCTCAGTCACTGACTCGGTCATGATTCGCGAACGAACTGACACAGAGAGAGCTGGTGAACTGTGACTGTGGACGTGAATCTCACGAACGAACTGACACACAGAGAACTTTGGCTGAGGACATGAATCTTGTTCGCGCTGTCACTCACTCTATGACCCGCGGCTAACATACTGCACTCAGGGAGGAGGTGAGTCACGTAGCAGGGCACTGGGCTCCTGCTAAGCACTGAACGATTCGGTGAACGAATCATTTTAATGAACGGATTCTAGTGATTCAGTACACTCAAATGAACTGCCGATCCCATCACTAATGGGAGTCACTGATTGGGACATCTGGGTCCAAGTACTTAATAGAATTAAACCCCCCCATATTTAATGTTTGCCACCAACAGTCTCTCACACTGTCAATCAAAAAAATAAACAAAAGACAAAATGACACCAGGAAGTAGTGTGGGATCATGAGCTTTGTCTCACGTCCTGGTTAAATGACCCCAAAGTTGTTATGTACACCAGCTTTTTTCGAAGTTGAATTCATCACACAAGAATATCCTTTATGCAGGCGGCAACTTACCCAATTCAAAAGTTAAACAGAAACTTCAATCAACTTTAATTTGACCCTGAGCTGTCACCTTGGTGTAAAAGAGGAAGAGATCACCACTGTATCTCCTCAGTTTTCTGACATGGTTGAAGACGTATCATAATTTAATTATTTAATGAATCACTTAACATCAGTATGTTCTGCACTACTGTGATGGAGAACTATGACCATGACATTTGCACAGCCTCCGTATGTGGCCCCGTAATTGCCAAGAAATGTATTTTGAAGCTGTGCAAGTCTGAGTCTGTCCCTCAGTAATGTATCATTGCTAAGGGCACATGTGGAGAATACCATGCTGCAAGGTACAAAATAAACAACAGAACTCTGTGTGCGCCTCTTTGTTTTCCCCCCGGCAGTGTGACCGTGATGTTTAGTTTGTGAGCTGCCCTTTTGAGACTTTGTGGCTGCTTTTGTTCTTTTTAGAACTTAGGATGAAGGGATATGGTTGGACTCTCATCGTCTTTGATTTCGTCCTCTGTTTACTCATCATGGAACATCATCGTGATGAATGGAGCAGACGTTACCCTCAAAAAGTATGTTGGAATTGTAAGAACTGACCAAAATGTCCCGTAGAAACAAAGACGGTTGTGCACACGGTAGCGTTTTAGAGGACACTCTCAAAGTAGAGCATGTCACGTGATTTTGGGCCACAGCTGTCAACATGACTTTGAGTAGAGGCAATTTTCATGACAAGAAAAAGGAATAATTACTATAATAAACGCAGGGATGCATCTTGTTCTCCTCACTACAATGGCTACGGTGTAAACAACAACACTAGCACTATAATGAATTTGATCAATGGGGGTTTCTTCACTGAAACAGAGATATTAATTTCACTCTTAGCCACATCTGTGGCCATTATACACTTTGCAATGTGTTTCTGCAGTAAGACTGCTTTAACTGTGTCCTTCAAAACACATTTTAAAGATGACTGTGATATGCCTGTGTGTATTATTTGACCATGACTAAAATATATCACCGACAGTGGTATGCAAAAGTTTGGGCATCCCTGTAAATGTTCAGGATTTTCCTTTATAAATCATTGTTGTTTGAATAAGACAGTTCAGTGAAATATATCATATAGGAGACAACCACAGTGATATTTGAGAAGTGAACTAAAGTTTATATGATTTACAGAAAGTGTGCAAGAATTATTTAGACATAATTAGACATGTGCATACGTTTGTAGTTTGTAATAGATCTATTTAAAAATTATAATTTAAAATCTCCTACCACTGGGTTATAAAACAAGTTGTGTTTTCAATATGCAACACTCTGCCTTCACAAGACATCAGGAAACAAACGAGTGTTCTACTATCAAGGCTGTCATGCTCCGCCTTCATCTCCACCTACATCTCCTCCTTTTGCCCTCATCTCTGCATGCAATCAGTTCACCTGCAGCGGGAGCACACCTGCTCCCAATCTAATCCTGAAGCTCCTCTGCTTATTTCCTGGTTCTCCAGTCACTCGTTGCCAGATTGTTACAGACCTCTGTGTGGAAAACGTCACGGCTCTCCCGAAGAACCGGCCTTACTCTAGTGTCTAGTTATCGCTTGTTTCTCTGCTCGTGTTAACTCCCGTGCTCAGAACTCCCTCCCGCGTGCATGCTGCCACTGACACTTACCTTCTCGTTTCTGCATGATTTCATCTCATCTGTTAACTCATTCATTAATAAACTGTTAAACTGCCTTCTGTCTTCGCCTGTCTGCTCTTGGGTCCAGCACTTCCCTCTTAGCCAGTCTCCCAGCTGAATTACAGCAGGAGAAGCCAGACCCTGTATACAGGGGTGGATGTCCTGTATATGATGTATGTCATGATTACAAACTCACAAATTCCACTTGAACACAGCAATAGACAATGGAAAAGTGAGTGACACTTGCAGAAATGAGGTCAAAGCACCCAGCCGAAGGTGACACTCTGGATTTACTTCCACAGAACGCTTGATTTTCAGCTTAAAAAGTTTTGTCCTTACAGGCTCCGGTAGAAACATGGCGTCTCGCTGCTAACAGTGGCTATGCAACCGCGGCCCGCGATCATGTTATTTTACATGACTTTTTGAAACACTACGAAAATGAAACAAAAACTATTATACAGCGACTAGACAATGCAGGAGCACATAATATGTATAAAAAAGTGGATTTTGGGTTATATAAACCCATAAATACTACACATTGTCCCTTTAAGTAACCTGATACATCCATGTTTGTTTTATTTGGTGACCAGCTAAACAACTATTTAAGTATATATATTATAAACATTATACACATGCTTCAAGCTTTAAATGTACTGAATATGGGATAATAATTTGTCAGAAAATACAAATGTTATATCAAAGAGTAGATTGTTAGTGTTTGCATATAATACTGGATTCTCACTTTTCATCCTGCTCCATATGGGAAAGAAGCTATACTTGTGCCATAATTACAAATTAAAATGCAATTATGAATGTCAGAATATTAGTCTTTCAGGCGTTAGGTGATTATCGCACACGTCTCCCACCACGCTGTATATTGCTTATTAAATGTAACTATTACTCAATAAATGTAAACTGTGTCTACTTAACACCGGCAGTGGCACATTTAAAGCTCTAAGTGCTTGTAAAACAAACACTGTAATGTTGTTTTTATGGTTTGCACTTAAGCCTGTAAAGAGGCTGTATACCATTAAATATATTGGACCAGGGGGCCACACACCTGCAGGGGTGAGTTGTGCCTGTGGGGCCAATATGTCTGCAGTAATCCTCTGTCTTCCCTACAGCAGTCACTGGCAAATGAAGCATCCTCTATAATAATACAAACACCAGAGCAGAGCACTGTGCGTCAAGGTGTGTAGCACCCACATGATGTATTCAGCACAGAAAGAGAAAGGTCATATATTCTTTATTGAGATGTCGCCTGGGCTTATTGAGGATGGAGAACTCGCTGAAAAGACTCAGCTGTTTCTTTGGAGAAACTGCCTAACTGATGTGTTTCAGACATTGATGGTCAAGGCTGCGGCGAAGGGTCCTTTCCATTTGATGTTTGTAATAATACTGACATGGTGATGAAAGCTTGACTGTGTACTGATAAAGCTTCTTTCATTTTGCGCAGTCTTTCATCCAGCCTCCAGATTATGAAACACAATTATGCACACTTGTGCGGTGCATCACTCGATCTTTGCAGTCTGACTCAATCAAGGACATGTCACCATCTCAAAACGTTAAATTACTCTGCTGAAAGTGTTCTGCTAAATGAAAGAAGGGTGGCTTGTTATTACTATTATTATTATTATTCCCGCAGAATACCTGAGATCTCTGGAAAAGAAAGAGGTGCATTAGAAAATTGACAGCTAAGGAGACAGACAATCTGCAGAGAAACTCTAAAACCCACAAAAAAGCAGTTATAATAGCCACATGAGCTGCGTCAGATATTTGCACCCCTCAGTTTCTTAAGTTGCCAAGAAAGCGCATTCATAATGTAGCACTGAGTGAATTCAAATCAGTGCAGACACTTCAAGCCTTTCTTTCTGTCATGAGTGCTGTATGCACTGTGGGTATTGCTTCTTTGTTGCAGAGGAACTTCCCGAACCCTTGAGTTGACCACAAACCCAAACCAGAATGTGCCAAAAATGACAGCCTGTAATTTAAAGTATACACACAAGAAAATATTCCATTTGCCTCTGACTCTGAATCCTTTGAAGAAGATGCCACAAAAGAAAAAAAAAACGATGAAAAGTTCATATCAGGACATTTTTCCACATCATAACAAGGTGGTGCACTTCCATGCTATGATGACATGTTTTTCTCATTATTGAGACAAGCAGTGACGTTTCATCACAAACTCTTGTGCTGACTTTTGAAAGCTAGTCTATGCTGTAAGGGGCTATATGTGCTCACCAGCCACTTTATTAGGTACAGCTGTGGAAGTGATTGTGAAATCTATCACATGGCAGTGACTCAATGCATTTTGGAACACGGTCAAGACGACCCTGCTGACGCTTAAAGCGAGAATCAGAACTGGAATGAAATCTGATTGACGTGACTTTAAATGTGGCAGGGTTGTTGGTGCCAGACATGTTGGTCTGAGTATTTTCAGAAACTGCTGATCTCCTGAGATTTTTGAGTACAACCAGCTCTGGAGTTTATGGAGAGTGGTCCAAAAAAAAAGAGAAAATATCCAGGGAGCAGCAGTTCTGTGGGTGAAGAAAATGCCTTGTTGATGCCAGAGCTCAGACAAAAATGGCCAGACAAAAATGATTTAAAAAAAAAAAAGAACAGGAAAAAAAAGAAAAGGCAACACTAATTCAAATAACCATGTACTATAACACAGTTATAAAGAAGATCACAATGTTACTGCACTATATATCAAACCTTGCACACAAAACCACACCATGTACTCTTGCATCTTTATTTGTGTCAAATGTACTTAGTAGTGTATTAACATAGCTTTATGACTATTTATTTACATCTTTTGATTTCTTCCACATTAATATAAAAAACAAAAAAATTGACAGACTGTAAATGTGAGTCAGTTTTTCTTTGTCAGAGAAACAATAAACAGTGTAGTAATTATATGTAAAGTTTAGATGTGTTTTATATTTAAATGCTATAATTAAAAGGAAATTATATTTCAATTTCATTTTCAAAAGAATATGTAAACAAGGGCAATCATCTGTGTTTCCTATCAATGTGACAGCTGGATTCATTTTGAAGGAGGTCTGTCTTTCTCTGCTCTATCGTCTGCTGGAAATGACATTTATATGAAGATGAATTGTGTCCCTAACTACGCTGTGCTGACAAACGGAACTGCTGTCTGGATTGAATTCAAGGAACGTATTTAGAGTGAAATGAAACACTGTTTTTATGCAGGGAAGTAGACTTTGACTCCACACTCCCACAGCAAGTTTGATGAAATGTTGAAAATCCTGTTGTGTCTGAAGTCACTGTGACCTGAAATGTAACACTGAAATAACAATATCTGCACAATATGCAGATATTGTTATTGAAAAAGCATGCCTTTTCACAAATGACATTCAAACTTAGCAGCAGACACTGTATTTTAAATACAAATTTAAAGTGGGGTCAGGTTTTTGGAAGTGGCAGACTGACATATATTAAGGGCTAACTTCAACATGCATGCTCCCCTACCCTGAGATCCAGCTTGAAACGCTCTCCAACTTCTATTGAATTTCCATTGAAAAAAAAAACACATTTTAGACACATAAAACTTAATAAAAGATATGCTTGCTTAGGTCTATGATATGATAAGAATACACGTTTCTGGCCATTAGACTCTCTTCCCCCCTTTGAAACTGAAGTTTGTGTCAATTTGCCAACCATTCACCCCCTTCTACAAATTTCAAAAGGAAAATCAGTGATTTCACATCACAGAAAAGTTGTCGATCTGCTGCCAATTGCCTCCATCAGTATATTAAAACTGACTAAATGAGGCAGATAGACGAGCATCTCTCAATGGACTTAGATGCAGGGCCACACGGTTGGTTAAGTGGTTCACAATCTTGCCTTTGCAGCAGGTTCGAGACCTAGTCGTTATAAGAGCCTTTCTGCATGGAGTTTGCATGTTCTCCCCATGCGTGCGTGGGTTTTCTCCGGGTTCCCTGCTTTCCTCCCACAGTCCAAAAACATGCAATATTGGAATTAGGTAAATTGGACACTCGTAGGTGAGTGTGTGTCTCTATGCAGCCTATTCTCATGAAAGAATTGCACTGAAAGCTACGAAAAGTAATGCAATTACGTATGCTCTTGCACGTAATTTACACCACAGAGCCGTGGTCACGTGACGATGCGCTATATCCCCTAACCCTACCCATCACCATAACCAAGTAATCGTAGCGTGAGGTAGAGACCTGAAAAATCTCCGTAACAACTGAGAAACGAAGATCATCCGTTCACCGAATGCATGCACGCTTGTGCTTCACTTGCACTTCAGATAAGTGTGCATGCGCGTACCCATACATTGTATAAATACACTGCAATGCCTAACTTGTGGCTATTTTTGCTGTTGCAGATGTCATTATTCTGCCTCTGTTTGGTCTTCATCAACAGGAACCACATTACATTATTTGTATGCTGCTCACTGTGTGTTAGTGCATGCATGTGTTAGCATGTAGACGCTGAAAAACTGAACTGTCACCTCAATGTGCTGTTCATTCGTATCTCTTAGTCATTGAGCAAATACATTAAGAATCTTAAAGAATTTTAGGCAAGACTCAAAAAACCGTGAGCTTCTCTGAGCCACAGACTGAGGATCTGAAAATGAATCTAAGTGATGCCTCCAAAGCAGACATGGTTATCAAAAGACATCAAAGTGCTCCCAGCTTGAAATTACAACTGTCTGAAATGTCATTATTATTACATCAAGAGGAACTGTGGCAAGATCTGAAAGAGCTCGACATATAATTTTCTTCAGTAAAAACTTAAATCTGCTGGTCAGAAAGGGAGAGCTGCAGCAAGTTTAATCTGGCACAAGAGGGGCACCGCAATCTTCCACTGTGCTGTGTTTGGCTACAACTATGCAACACAGTGGAAGATTGAAGTGTCTTCAGAGTGCAGACCTACCTGCATCCACATCACAAAAGTCAAAGGTTCTGGAAACCACTTTATTACTGTTTTGTGTAGCACCAAAATGTGTTTGTTTTTGGTGACTGATCCCAAATTTCAGTGGCACAAAATGATGAACTTGTAAACAGGTCGCAGCCAATAGACCTGTATCGCAGCACTGGGCAGCTCCTTCAGTCACAGACTAAAACATCCAAAATGTCTGAAGGAGCGTTATCGCAGGTCGTTCCTCCCTGCAGCTGTTAGACTGTACAACAAGTACTGCTCTAAGTAGACCACACACACACACACTCCACTCTCCATGTGCAATATACTGTTCATTTTTCCTTGCTGTACTATACTGTATATATTTTTTCATAATGTAAATCTTTTTAAGTGCAATATATTGTCATTTTTCATACTGTCAAATGTTTTATACTGTAGTTTTCTCATCAGTGCAATATCCATATCCTTATTTAATATCCTTATTTAATAGCTCTGCCTTGTTTCCTTACACTGTAAATACCATGTGCATACTGTGTATATTCTGCAGACCGGTTGTACCCATAGTCCTATGGGTTTTGACAGGCGTAGGCCACCTATCCGTCCTCTAGCTGTAATGATAACCATCCTTACATAGTCACTGGCAACTTAACTTTTGACAGTTTTCCATGATATAGTTCTAACACTACTGGGCTGTACTCTAGTTTTAGTATAGATACCAAACTCTACTCGGTTTGGTATCAGCAACATCGTTTCCCCATTAGTACCTTCTCAACATGGATGAGGTCGTCCAAGCACGGCTGCAGGAATCCGTCATGTGTGACGTCGTTATATACTCGACACAAACACACAAACTAGTGGTGGTGTATTGAATCATTAGAATCAGTTAATTAAAAAGATTAGTTCAGAACTTCCTGCATGACCAGTGAACTAAAATATGGCTGAACGGGTTGTGATGCCGATTCCTCATCTAATTATTATTATTATTACTATCATTAAGTATTTTTAACTTAACGTTGCACTCATGACTCTTGCAGTGACGGCACTCTCTGACCAGTCATTGGCCAACAGTCTGTTCACGTCACATTTTGGTATCAGCTGAGCTTGCTCTGAACTTTGCCAAAGCAGGTACCAAAAAAGCACCAGGTACCAGGTACTACCATTAATGGAAAAGCGAGAGGAGTTGAGTCGAGCCGAGTAGTGCTAGAACTGTATAATGGCAAAGCCATTAGTGTTTGCATAGGACCTATGTCTTTTTGTTTATTATTTATTTACTAAGTTACAAAAAATAATTATGACATTGAGGATAGTGTCATAGGACCTTTTTTCGCCAAGTATAAACTGTTTCTAACATGAACAAAATATAGAGCTGTGTAGAGCACTCACATTATTAACTGTAAGCCAAAATTGATAATATAGACTTTGTTTCCAATATATTATGCAACACTTCCCATTAGTTGCTCTCACATTAAAATATGCAAGGTAGTGCTCACAAGTGGGACATAACACAGCAAGCAGACATTCTGTTTCTTTGAGAGAGAACCATTTATTCATAATCCAGTGTGAAACACATTAGTAGGTGACAAAAAACGAAGACACCCAGAGGTTTTAGTCTGTCTATAAAACTTGGAAGGCTAATTTATTGTGTAATTTGCATTAAATATGCAACTTCTCCTTCCAAAGCATGAGCTCAGAAGGTAAGCAGCCATAGCAGCGCTCAGGCTGTATGGGTGCTTGATGGATAATGTCTGTTGTAACCTTTATAGGATTACGGCACAACCCATTAGGGAACATTGACACATTTTTCCAAATGTCCATTTTACAAATGCCATTCAGTATACGGTGGTGTGTATGATGTGGTTCATCGGCTACACATGGTAGCAATATGTATTCATGTCTTTACGCTTGTGTGAGGTGTTCGTTCAGGCACTGAGCTCCTTTAAGCAGTATTTACCAACTTTTTTTTTTAAATATGGGGACCCACTTTCTCAAGATGACAAACTATTGTGACCCAGTTTCACAAGATACAGTAAATGGTGACAAGAGCAAATTTGTTTCTGACTATTTATACTATAATTTCTGTAACAACTAATAGTATTTCATAGGTTAAACCAGCCATTTCCAAAAGATATGATTGATAAAGGAATCACAGCTTCATTCAGTAACTTGAAAATTAAAACGCATAAATGTTGGTCCTCACCAAGTGAAGTGAAGCCAAGAAAGTGGGACGGAATTAGCAGTTTACCATCAATAGGTGCAAAAAGAACTATGTTTTAATGGAAGTCAATGGGAAAATTAGCCTGTCTCACTTCATTTATAACATTGGTGTGAGAGAACATTCTATCATTCTAATCTTCAGCCAACTTTAAGTTTAATTACACATGTTCTTATAACCAGACCTGGTGTACAATATTAACAGCCATAACTTATGATAAGACACAAACTAATTGCCTTTCAAGGTTCCCGCCCTAGATACCAAGGCGCCAGGCATCTGGACCGGATCTCAAGTCTTACTCACTGTATGTATCAGACCTGGCACGCTGCTCAAGAGAATCTGCAATGATGCCTCACTGTTTAGATGTCAGACATTGTCTCAGTTCTCCTCGGATCTGAGCTGTCTTCAATAAAATCTTTCAACTGAACTCATCACTCACTCTCAAGGTTCCATTATTGGTCGTCTCACCCGATAATAAAAATCTCCATAACAGGCAGAAAATATTTTGTTAGTGTCAGGCCTTCTTCAATACAATATGCTGTCAGTTTGGCCGATTATGATCCTATTTAGACAGAAATAGACGGTAAAGCACAGCACATATGAAAGCACAACAGTGTGACTGTCAATTAGCTAGTATTGTGTAATAGGAGTCTGATTACATCCATCCGTCCATTCATCTTCTACCACTTTATGGGGCCAATCCCAGCTGACATAGGGCGAGAGGTGGGGTACACCCTGGACAGGTCGCCAGTCCATCACAGGGACACATAGAGACAAACAACCATCCACTCTCACACCTACAGTCAATTTAGATTGTCCAATTTGCCAAATCTGCATGTTTTCGGACTGTGGGAGGAAACCAGAGATCTGTATCGACTTGCTATAAAGGCAAGTTCTAACCACCAACCATGTGGTCACCTCTGTAATCACATCTGTAAAGTTCCATTTGCAAAATCTGCCATGGTGCCAGCCAAATGTCAAAGTATCACAAAGTAAGTTTTTTTGTGTGTTTTTTACAAACGGAAAACTATGGCCACGTTTTATTGTTGATAGAGAGGTGACAAGTGTGTCTACACTCTCCAAAGGGGTCCTTCTATAAGGGCTGAGGTTCTACCTGGAACCATTTGCTTCTGAAAAACCCTTCCCCGAAGAATGGGTTCTTGGTAACACTAATGGTTCCAGTAAGATCCATTTTGATCCAGAGAACCCTTTAAAACCCCTTTCCTGAATAAAGGATTTTGAAAGGGTTCTAGGTGCAATCCTCCAAAAGGGTTCCATCAAGAACCCTTTTAGGGGGTCAGTGGAGTGAGTAGTTCCTTCAGATGGGGGAGTACTACCATGGGTGATCTTAGGAAGCCAGTGAAATGAGTGGAGAATGGTTTTTGGTATATTTGCACTCTCATCAGGATCTTTGCAGTGCTGCTCTGGATGTATCGTAGTCTCTGGAGACCCTTGAATGACTGCCTTAAAGAGACTGCAGACTGTTCCACCAAAGAAAAACCTTATAGTTATCTCAAATTTGCCAACCTTAGGCCTCACCACTGTATCATGTTTCATGATGACATTGCTTGGCTTTCCACGTTTGTACATATTCTGCTGCCATTACATTTCATTATTTGACTTCCTATCGACTGGCTGATATTTAAAGCTCATGAGAGGCTCAGCCATCAGCATACGCCAAGAAGGGACTCAATCACAGATATAAGGAGGATATCAGGTTTGCCTTCAATCTCTTCCCTTCTCAGTTAACCAATAACATCGTCACTCTGCCTGTCTCAAGACGTCGCCTTCTCTCCATTTTCTATTTGATACTACACTCACAAGAGAGGGTAGCATTTACATGGATGATCCCTTGAATACACCGTGAAATATGCTTTGAACTCTACCAGAGTTCATTCATATCTAGTTTTGGTAAACCCAAAGCAAGATTAAATATTAATGTTGTAATATGAAGCCAGAAACACTGTACACAAACTGCACTACTAGAGCACAGATGTGGGATGCTACAGCTTCTTTGCATCACACTCAAGCAGGTCTTGGGAGTATTTTATAACCATGCCAGGGGAATGTGGAGCTACAATAAATCAAATGTGTTGGCCAGTAATTATTGCCTCTGCACTCTTTCAGGGATCCAGGGGTTTCACGCGTGAACTTCCACTCAGCAGGCTCTACAGCACTGTAACCCTCGTGTGTTTTGAAAGACAAGTGAGCAGAAAGCTGAATGTCAGTTTAATTGGTGTGTTTGCGGCTCCTGCTTCATGCTCCTCAACTGGCTGCAAATTAGTTCCAGGGTGGAACTCAAGGACAAAGGGCTTGACACATTGATATGTGCACATAGATCAGTTACCGAATGAGCAACATCTGAGGAACACTGATTGCTGCTGCAGCACACTTGTGTACATTGCAGACCCAGCTTTGGCCTCTGGTTTAGCAATAATAGATAGTTATGATGCTAATACTGTTGCATCAATAGTAAATTATGAGACACAGGCCAGGAGCATCATGGGAGGTTGATATCGCTCCAGAGCATTATCCCTGCTTCAGTGTAGCATGTACAAGTCTCATACCGCAGTCTCTTTGTTCACTGTGGTGCAGCAAGGGTGTAGGTGCACCTTCGCACTCCAGGTTGCTTTGCCTTTGACAGCCATAGCTGGAAAACCTGGTTCAAACATCCATGTGCAGCATCCAGTCTCCTGTAGCCCCCCCACCCCCATCTTTGTCTATTCTCTTTGTGTTTCCTGGACCTGTGAAACACACTGAGGCAGAGGAAGAGGAGGCTGATGCCACACGGAGAAGCGATGAAACCAGGAGTGCACAACCTCTGGAGTTAGAAGAAAAGTTCTGTTCAACTGTGTCACACTGCATCTGACGATCCATCATTACTTTCAACAAAGACATACACTAACAGCTAATCAAAACTTTCCCCTTTTCTGGTTTGTTCCAAACATAATAAAGAGTGTTGATTACTAGCTGGGAAATGTGTGAGAGTGAGAATATCTGACTAATGCAGTCATGGTGAGGAAGTTGCAGCAAATACAGCACAATCCAAGCTAAGGTCAGTTTGTCTACTATACCGCACTTGTGTTGGTTATTTATTCATGAAATTTCATCTCTCTGTAATGGAGGCTGCCCACACACCACACTACACAATTTGACTTTCTTTTACATATTTTTCGTATTGATCGTTAAAGCTGCAGTGGGTTTTTTTCTTTCTTTTTTTTCTTTTTGAGCAGCGCAAGTGCAGGCGGGGGCAAGAAACATTTATCCCATCAAACTGCTCAGTGTTTTTTTTTGTTTGTTTGTTTTTTTAAAAACAGTATAATTCTTTTCTAAAACTTTTCATGGTCACTGCTCTGTGTTTTTAGTCAAACTCCACATATAGTTTAAAGAATAGCCATTTTCTCACTGCCACTAGTTATGCATAAACACAAGGCATGTCTGTCTGAAATGCAAGAGATATCAATAAAAAAAAAAAAAAGCCATGCATTGAAATGGCACTGCACTAGTTTCTGTATGTATAAAGGAACTGACTAACAAGCTATTCTCTCCAGAAGCTGTGTCCTATTTTCATGTTACTTTTCTTTCTTTCTTTTTTGGTCTTGTTCATACACAATATGCTCATGTGCAAGCACATTAAAGCATTCATAAAGTAAATCAAGCTGGGAGTGTATTCAGAAGGTTTATATCCATGCTGCTCATGCAGTGGCAGAACAGTTTGCAGTGAGTGGTGACTGCCTCTGCATGTCACCCCGCTCTGATAATTGTGTCTCGCGTCACAATTACTTTGGCCCCCACATTCCATTGGCAAGTGACATGTGCTGTTTTTCAAGCTGCTACTTGGGACAGAGCTGAGCTGTAAATAGTGTAATGTTTCTCTCTCCGGGGAGCACTGAGGCATTGTTGTGTTCACTGACTGCAATCTGGGAGCATCACAACACAATTTTTCACTCGTTTCTTTTTTTTTTTGTTTTTTTAAAGAAGCAGGAGAATGCCTGGCTCTCGACATTTTACAGTCCTTTTATCCTGCAACAGGTTATTCACTGGTGATATGTCATCTCACAGGTAAAGCTGCATTAATTTGTTTTGCTGCAGTTAAACTGGGGATATGAGGAAGGCACGGCTGATTCCAACTCATTTTATTGAAGTCTGCGATAAATAAGTACCCAAGTGCCACTTTCACCATCCCGTCTGCTCCTCTGGAAACACCTCGCTCCCACTGCAGCCGTTTAGGGAAGGTGGAAATGTTATTGCTCTGTCAGTATTATCTCACATTACCTGAGCTGCAGGATGTCACCAGTGCTGCAGAGTCTCAACCCAATTCTGGGGAAGTGGAGTTAGGCCAGCATTGTACAGCACAATACTGCTGCCAATGTCTGCTTTGTTCAGTCACTGCTTTTTTTTTTTTTTACACAGGTGAAGAAAAGGTCACATTATATACTGTACATACATTATATATACATATAAAAATACAATTGAGAGGATAAGAAAAAAAATAGAAGTGTACTTTCACACTAAAATTACCAAGAATACCCAGAAATTTTGAAACTGGTCGAAGCTACTTCTTTGAATAAGGAGAAGCTCCCTATTGTTCTATAATGATCAAGTTGGCCCAAGTAACATTCATGGCTTATTACATGTAAACAGCCATAAGATGAATGTGTGCCATACGTAAGTGCTTAGACAGAAGTTTAATTCCATGTTTGAACAGGTTTTGAACAGTGTGATTCTCGGTGTCAAAGGTCTCTGCAACAACAGGTTTTTATTGTAAGGCCCTGATCGGTATTTAAGGCCACATTATACTTCTCCGACTGCGTAATGCGTTATCCGACTGCGTAACTAGGAGACCCCAAGAGCCTTCATACTTCTGCGTTGTGGTGACGGATACGTCCTGCTATTCACTGCGCAACAACCTTGCGCAGTGACCTTGCGCAGTGACCTCTGCGCAAGGTTGTTGTGCTTTTGGCTACAGTGAGCAATGGCGTCGGAGAGAAAGACTGTTGTTGAAACAGTGGCCGTTTCTAACTTTTTTGTGTCATGGAACGCAGTTTTAAGATAATTGGAGGCGAGAAATTGGCCATTTAGAGTCTAAACATGGGGTTTGTGTATTCAGATATGACGTATTATAGTTTGGCAGCGACGTTGTCGGCGGTGATCAGCTCCGCCTCTGTGGACGCTCGGTGCGCACTGTGAGCCGGCACAGAGCAGCTTAGCTCGGCCTGTCCTGAGGACCAATTGCATCTCTAGCCTCAATGCGTAGGCAGCCCAGATTTTGGAACATCGCGCAAATATCACATTGGGTGTGCGTGAACAGCAAGTTAATTTCCGCTCCACCAGTAGGTGGAGTAGAAAAGACATTCCGACAACAGAAGAAATAGTCGCCAAGGATAGTCATCCTATGGTCAGATACTGCAGGACCCTGATGTGCAAGTATAACAGGGTCAGCGATATATGTCATGCACTTTGGGGCATGCTTCATTTGCACAGAAGTATATCGGGCCCTGTAGTGGGAAAGTACAGCACAGTGGGTGAACATGGTCATTTCTACTTCATCTGCTTAATTTTTGGCAGGGATGCTAATTCATTTGTGTCATTTTCGGCACAGTGCTAAGACATCCTCTTACCAGCCATGAATGTTGACTCACCATTGAGTTGAGGGACCAAAAGATAAAAGCAACAAAATGGTAACGACTAATGTTAACGACCACTGAGTTGCATTGTGTTCCTGTTGGGTTTTTTTTTTCCTTCTTCCTCGAACTGTTTTTCTTTCTGGCACGTTTGTGATGTCACATTTCACACACAGATGAAGAAAGAAAAACACCACAGGGCAGAAAAACCACTGACAGCGAGAATGTTGTTAATTGCCATTCTTTAGTGGGTTCTGAAATCCGAGAATGCCCTAGTGTAAAAAAAGGTTCAATTTCACTCGGGACTAAATGCCGATCAAACGCTTTCCCACTGACCAAAAAACACGGAAATTGGGTATTAGATAGACAAAGTTGACGTTTCATTAGGAAAAATTTCAAAACTAAAATTGGAAATTAAACACACCACTATAAAGCGAGTTCTCAGCCGCTGCCTGTGAGCTTCGCCCTGCAGAACGTGGGAGGATAATTAATGTCAAAACAGTTGCAGTGGTACAAACAGACTTGGGCTCTGCTCTCGGCCTGACATGGCTACAACGCACCAGCAGACTTTAGAGCCCTTCCAGTTATTCAGTGAAGACACATTCCAGCAGACTGCACTGCAAATAGCCTCCTCTGACTAGCCCTCTAATGAGGTTGGGGACTGTCAACAGCCTTCCTCGCCGCTTCTTCAGCCAGCTTTGCTTGCTCCCTGTACCCACTGCCTCTCTCCCTCAGGGCCTGCCACACACTTTACACTGGCTGCACCGATTAATCAAATAAGGCCTTCTGCTGCTCAATTTTGCAACTTTTTTTTAAAGATTGTAGCCCTTGAGAAGTGGTCCTGACAGTGGTAATAATTGGGAACTTGTCTGGGCTTGTTAGCAAGGCTAAAATAGGGTGGCAAATGTGCTCCCGTGCTGTAATTAAATAGTTTGCAGCAGCAGCAGTGTTTGCCCACGTGCACATTGTGGACACATGTTGTTATTCTATCAAGCCACATTTTTTTTCAAGGCGGACAGAGCCATCATTCATGACATGACCACATCCTACAGCCTCCGTTACTGCCTGTTTGCTCAGAACTCAGAAAGACAAACTTCTGCATTTTTATCCCTGTATTAAATGTATTTTTAGATAGAAAAGTGGACTACGGATTTTTATTTTTTACAGCTTTGAACTGAAAACATAGCTTTGTGATAACTATGATAATGCGTCCATTAAGGACTGCAGTGAGAAGCTTTCATGTGACTCATGATTTGGTCCTTTTTTTATGGAGATGCTGTGAAACTCATCCACTGAGTCGAAGCACAATTTCTTATACGGCAACTGATTCTGTCATCCAGATAATCTGCAATCTGTGGTGGAAGCTCATAGGCTGCAGGTAAAATTATCTGAAAAATGAAGCCCAGAGCAGTTCTGCTGTTTTCAAAAGTACTGCATTTGAATGGAAGTCTATGGTAACATGGGCCTACTCCTCACTTGATTTATAAAAATCAGTTAGATATTAGTATTCAACCCTTAGAACACAGAGCATTTCAGGTGCTTTTTTCCATATATTTAAACATACAGTTTATACAGAGGCTATAAGAATGTGCAATATAGAGTTTCTTATATCCTTTTTTTCAGCTAAACCAGACAATCTGATGAAACATGTATTTAAAGGTGCAATGTAAGAATGTGGCCAAAACTACTACTACATTCAAATTCAAAATCCAGAGGTCTTTTAGGTTTCATTTTCTGACGTAACTGGCAACCCGTGGTTGCTCAGCAGCTGAGACTCTACTGACTGCAATGATTGGTAGACGGCGGTAGGTGGCGCCACGTGCCAAAACATGTTTTCAAAACATAAACATGATTTGCAGTCTGCAAAAGATTTTTTAAATGCAAATATTTTGGCTGTACTGTTGTTCAACATAATACGAGGATTTTATGGCCAGTTGCTTTAGATTTATTACATAATGCACCTTTAATTTTCACCAACTATATAAACACACCTGAGCAGGTACTCAAAATCTTTAAAAGTTAAATTGGCGTGAACAAAAAGAAATGGGAGAAACGGTCTATTTTGTGATTTCTGCACAATAATTGCTAGCTATAGCACTGCTAAAAATGTGAATAAAATGAATCATAACTTTGACTCAACAACGCATGAGACGACGAAAAAATGTGACCTATGAACACACATTCCATACCCCTAATATATCTATAAAAGGAGTTGTGTATTATTACCACGGCAATTTACCATGGGTGCACCTGTGGCACAGATCTGTGCCGTGTGAGCACTAAGGGTTAATGGTCTCGCGTTTCTTTAACAGCACATAGTCAATTTTGTAAAACTATGTTCCCATTTAGAGGAGAATTGACAGCTGCATTATCCAGTAGGTGTCTGATTGTAGGTTGTACCTGAATTTCTGGTTCCAAAAACTGACATGGTGGCGATCAAAGCATGAATCTCGAGGCCTCACAGTGGAAACTGAAACACTACACCCATTTTTATATATACAGTCTATGCTACAGCCAGAAAAAAAACAACAACATTTTATTTGGCTACCACTGCTGCCTACAGATTAAAGAAAGAAACCTTCCAGCTGAAACAAGCTGTTTTGCTTTGAGGACAAGATGCCCTTACTCCTCACACTGAGCCGAGGCTCACAAACACCTTAAATCATGTCAATCTTGCAAAGCTAGAACACTGTACACATCCATTTTAAGGATTCAGCCCAGTTCTTGAAAAGTTTATTTTATACACCTGGTATCTTTCCAGGAAAAATTCCACTGGGACCATAAAATAATATTTTTTTATATATCCTGCAGCAGAAAAGCATCTCAAACTGCGCCAACAAAAAAATCCAAGGAAAATGGTCCCTTCGCAAGGCATCACAACTGATCCCTATGTGTAATGTAAAACAGCAGCCAAAGGAGCAGCTTACTAAGTGTGACATACATTATAATAATACAGTGTGTCACATAATAAATAAGTCTTGTTGTGATCTCCTTTGAGAATTACATGTCGCATAATATGCACTAAGGCATTTACTTCTGCATTGTTAGTCAAAGGTAAGTCTTTAAATATGGATACGGATTGAGGATTTAAAAAGTGCCATAAATGCCATCTTCAAATCCTTTTTGTGTATTGAGTCAAATCAGGAAAAGGTGATGGACAGGAAATGGAGTGTGTTGAAATGGAGTTGAACTATCTGCGGAAGCATAGACCATAATGTGTATTTTTTTTCTCTATTGACCAACATGTTTTGACAAAACAAGTATAAAAGTACATACATCCAGTAAGAGTAAGTGTTATATTTCAGCCCTGACCATGTTTCCTGTAATTTTTTTTACTACTGTTATCAATTTAATACAATAGTTACACATACACAAAATATACTTGTGATTGAGCAGCCTGATATCCAAATAAAACATAACAAATTGACTTTTATGCAAATCATTGAAAAACATGTATAAATATGTATATGTAATTATGTTGTGGTTTTGAACAGTTTTTCATACATATTACCACGAGGGACAGTTGTGCTTACAGTCTGAGATCAAGTTGAGTCAAAATCTGTGTATTTTTAGCCTGCGACATGTTGTGTTATTATGGATTTTACAGCTTCATGACATCTGTGGTTGATTTAACCTTCAGTACTGTTTTTTTTTTTGTTTTGTTGTGGAGTGTATAGTTCCTCTATGAGGAAAAACCTTGATCTTTTTCTAGCACTAACTACCTGCTTTTTAAACCTAAACCAATAGGTAACTCTTAATGATTGATTGATTCTTTATTTATGGGTCATTCATATACAACACCAAAAATAATTACAGTTTAACACAGAGTGTATCGCAGACGTCAATTTGCATTACCGTAATTACGCGGTTTGTGCTTAATCCGAAATATTCCAACGGTTTCTGAAAGCTTGAGACGTTACACATCAAAGTCCACACGAGGTTATAACGGTAATCGCTCAGACCTGGCAAATAAATAAATATATCTGCTAAATAAATCTGTTATTGCTAAAGTTCCTTTCCTGAAGCAAATGTTTACATAATCCGTAAATAAATGTGCACATATAAAGGACATTTTATTATAATGATAATAATAATAATAACAATAACAATAATTTATGATTATGATAATAATAATTTATTATACTGCAACCCTCCGGTGGATAACGGATGGATGAATAATTTATTCATAATAATAATAATAATATTATTATTAATAATAATAATAATAATGATAATCAGAAGACTATGTGAAGACACAAATTAGAAAAATAATTAAAAGCTAACTATAAAAGCACCATGGCAACAGGATCCTGGCGACGACATTGAATGGCTATTTATACAAAAAACAGTGAGAGGAGAAGTAAAAGCATGAGCAGTGAAAGAACAGCATCGGTAACTTCTTCACAAACACAAAGTGAGAGCAAGGACAGCACTGTCTGCTGCTCTGTTCAAACCACTTTAGAAACAAGGGGTGTTGAGAACAACAGTCTCTTGGGCTGATACTAGAGCCACAGTGTTTCTTGATTTTTGTGTGTGTGTGTGTGTGTACAAATGGAGAAAAAGAGCAGCAGACGTGGAGAAGCTCGACACACATGAAAAACCGTACCGTTTCTGACTGGAATGAGCACACGACAGTTTATACGAGCTTTACAGAACTAACATGAGAACATTTGGTTTATCGACTCTTGCCAAAAGCAAGGCTGAAAACAACAGAGCCTACCTTTACATGTGAGAGCTGCTCAGACTTCACAACAATTCACAAAGAACACAGATGCTTATTTTTTTTTAATTTACATCAGATAGTTTTATTTCATGTTTATTTCTGATTTATTTGTTGCTCATAGAGCATTTTGAATTGTGTAAAATAGTTGGTTTTTTTTAAATAGTTTTTTTTCGTCAAATAATAACACAGTGAAAATAACATCAAATTTGTGAGTTATAATAATAATCCTAATAATCAGTGTTTAAAAGCAAGTTAACTTTTCAGTTTAGCCTCCATGTTTGTTTTTTTCTTTCTTTCTTTGTAAACTCTAACAGGCAAATCAAAGCTTTGGAGAAACGTTCAAAACAACAAATAGAAAAATTCTAATTATAAAACAGAGAAACAAAAATGAACACAAGTCAAAAAGTCACACTGTACCAAAACATGTTAAACCAGTCAACCAATGTATTAATAGTTTCTGTATATGTCTTATTTTAAGGAAAGATCTGTTTAATTTCTTCTTTTTTTGTACAGTTTTTTAATGACATTAAATACAGAAATCATGGACTATGTTCATTGCAAACAGAGCAATCCAACTATTTTACCAACACTTCACTAAATAAATAATATAATGAATAATAATGAATAAATAGACCAGTGTACATGATTTGTACAGTTTTTTTCAACTGCATTGCTTTTCATTTTGAGTATTTACTTTAAGTTCAAGTCTCATGGCTCTTTTTCGCAGGATTAGGATGGGATTTAACATAAAGCTGCAGTGCATAATGCTGTTATTATTCTGCCTTTGTTTGGTGTTTGTGAACAGAAATGTTGTTGCATTATATGCTGGGTTATTTTTGAACTGCTGAATTCACTTATTTTTGGCTACATACAGATTACCAGCCACATTGTTCAAACCTGATTGAAGTGTCATGCATCTGAATGCGATGGAGGCTAACTGATGTGATGTAAGATGCCCCTTTTATTTGTTTTGTGTTGCCCCATAAGGGGAATTCATATCCAGAAGCTATTTCATCAAATGTATGAGTGACTTTCACCTGTCGAAAACAGCACTCTCCTCCAAAGTTGTTTGATTTTACTGCACCTTTGTGGTGCTGGTCGTTGATGTCGATGCTCAGTGCGTGCATATAAGCAAAAAAAGACTCTTATCAAAGATGGTGCATGGCCACATATCGGATATACTGTATATCTGATCTAGGACTTCACACTGAAGTGACACAAATCTGATTTGAAAATGGGGATTTTCTATGTTTGCATAGCACTGAAAACATCAGCACTCTGTCACATCAAACATAAAAATCAGATATGAGTCATCCTGGTAATCGGGACATAGCCTTTGTGTTTTCAATCATACTCCAACCTGCATAGTGCTGTCTTGAGTTTGGAGAGTGTTCCAAGCAGAGGGGGCAGCAAAGCTGAACGCTCTTTACTGAACGGTCAAATGAAAGACGTTACAGGAACTCAAGGCGTAGTGGCTTGCAGTTCTTTGCAGAAAGATAGATAAATAGGAGGGAACTAAACCAAGAAGACGTTTATTCATCAGAGTCAGCCGGGTTAGGCGACCGCAACCGGTTACATGTAAGATGAATTGCAGTGTTTCACGCACTGAACAATATGCAAGAAAGAAAGATCTGATGGCAATCTGATGTAAAGAATATATATATATATAGATATATATATATCTATATGACTGGCGAACTGTCCAGGGTGTACCCCGCCTATCGCCCAATGTCTGCTGAGATAGGCACAGCACCCCCCGTGACCCTCTGGTGGAGGATAAAGCGGTAGATAATGGATGGATGGATGGATATATCTATATGTATATAGATAGATATATATATATTTGGTCAAAAAATACTGAAAATGTTTAAAATCGGATTGAATTTGTGAAATTTGGAAATACGTCACAGTTTAAAGTTCACTTGGCTTGTTTTTATGAACAAAAGTGGTAAAATGGAAAAAAACGGTCTAACTTTGTGACTTCTGCTCAATTATTGGTTCTTTATATTTCTACTGAAAATGTGATATAAAACGAATCATCACAACGGAAAAAAACACATAAGAAGACAATTATTATGATTTATTTATTTATTTATTTTTTAAGCCTGAATATGTGACCTCAATATATTTTTTGGAAAAAGCTGCCAGATGCACTCACAGATTCTGAGGTGGAGCCTTCAACACAGCTGTGCTGAGAAACACACACAGAGAGAGAGAGCTGGTTTTGTGGAGCTGATAGGCTTAATCGGCACCGTGTGCACTCAGTGGCAGAAAGTGTGACTGTTCAACACATTTGTTAATATTTAAAAAGTGAGTCACTGCAACGAGCATAAAGATCTATATGTGACATTGTTATGCGCACGAGGAGCTGCCTGCCTCTCAGCTGATAACCCTGCGTGCTCCAGGCTGAATCAGTCAGACTGGTCAATGTGTGCAGAGAAGCCACGGATGCCAAATTGGGTGGTGGTGGTGGTGGTGGGGGTGGTTTACAGCAGATGGCGTGGGGTGTGAGATTAGACTGGCATTGACACATCGCAGGAGGCGGGTGCTGGTGTGAAGTTTCTGTGGGTGAGAGTTGAGTTTAGAGAGCTCCTCCATGGGAATTAGCACCAGCGCTGTGGAGGAGTGGATTTACATATGTGTCTGTATCCCCAACTCGGCTTCAGACACTGTTTCTCCAGCACCTCAGGGGAAGAATGTTAAGTGCACCACATCTTCTCCCTCTCTCTCTCTCTTTAAAAGAATCCAAACAGTTAGCGTGCAAGTGCTGTATGCTGTTTTCTGCTCCATTTCTCCCTCTGGACTGAACTGTGTGCCACAAGTTTATATATAACAGGATGAATTACTGAGTAATCACTGACCAGCCCTACTTTGCATATGGCTACGCTGTGGGGGGAAAAAAATGACTTCTTTATGTTATTGCTACCATAAAGTAGGATAATATTGCTGTTGGAGTTCTTTAATAACAACCTCAGCACATAACTCTTTAAGAAATATGATGTGTTTTATATATATACACACAGCAGCGCGGTAGAACAACTATATTTTTACTGGGCCAATTAAGGACAAGAACCTTGCCCAAGGGCGTGAAAAGGAGTGGCTCTCTGGATTCATCTTTGCAGTGTTAAATCACTGCGCTATTGACCCTGTGTAATGTCTCCTGCTGACACAGTAGAAAAAAAAGGGGACTTTAATTATATATTCAAGCGAAAATTGTGCGGGGAATAATGTGATACCCCAGTGGCAAGGGGAGCTCAAAGTCAAGAGGAGCTTGAAAAGAATATTAAATTAAAAAAAACATCATTCTTTTTTTTCTTTTTCACTTTGATGGTGACAGTCCCTTCTACTCCTGTGTTGGCAGGTGTTAATAAATCAGAAACAGTTTATCATTTTTAGCCATTTGACCATGAAGACACAAAGACCCAAGCATCACTTTCAACACAGTGTGTGTGCACGTGAAGGGGGAATCAGATGGGTGGTGACTGGTTTTACATGTGTAGTAACACATGCAGCCAGAAGAGGGCACTTGAGCATTGAACATAAAAAAGATAATGCTGTGTTGTTGTTTTTTTTGTTTTTTTTTCAGAAAATGTGATTCCTGATTGTGCCAACAGAGGACAGCAGAGCACAACTTTTAAAAAAGCACACTTGCAGTCCGGCTGAAGAGGAAACACTCTGAAGTCTTTGATGGTTTCAGTGGATCTGAGGCCACAAATCAATTTGTGTCGGTCGCTGACCACCGAAGAGACTGTGGTTATCTTTGTTCCGCAATCCGCCCTTCAACTACACATTATGTTTTAAGGATTAAAATGATGTGCGACATCAATCCCTCAGCACATCACTGATCTTAGCAGCGATTCAAGGTCACGACTGTGACACAAAATTATTAGCAAGGGGGCAGGTGTTAATCTACTTATCAAAGCCTGACACTTGTTAGGGCAGATGGTAAACTGTTGAAGTCGACAGCACTAAAAAGATTTAACAAGAGAAAGACAGTTATATGTAATGTTTGGAAAATAAGCCTTCCAAAGAGATGAAGACAAAGAAAAGCATGTTTTTTTTTTAAACACTTGTGTTTTATTTCATCGCTTTGCATCACATCACTGCAGATTCAGAATCTGTATGTCTTTCACAAGAAAGGAAATTGCTCCGGTGTTTTTAGCAACAAGAGTTTGCGATTAAATAGGTTTCCGGACCGATAAACATTAAATAATGCAGAATAAGCTAATAAGTAAGCAACACAATGTAAAAGAGAAACGTAAATATATAAAATAGGATAGCATAGGATATTAAAAAATAAAGTGCAGTGCGTTTCAGAGTGATGTGCAGGGAGTGTGTGCGTTAATATAACGAAAGACACAAGCTTGACACACACCAAAGTCTTTTTAAATCGACAAGCTTCTGGGGGTTAATGCTGTGAGCACACAACATGGGAGTATGAAGTGAGACTGTGACATTTAAAAAACAATTTCTTGTGTTGTAGTAATTTCTTTAAGAGGGAACAGACAGCTTTCTTCTTCCTGTTTGGTCACTGTCATAAAGAATCAACAACAGCATCACGCTGGGAAGGACACTGGTCCTTTATTCCTCCGGGCTGTTTGTATTGTTAGTGTTATTACTCTTGCCTCTGTTGTGTCTTTGTGAACAGAATTTGTATGCTGCATCCTTCATGATTGACCTGACCGAGGGAGCAAAATGGTCAGGTTTGGTACTTTTTTTTGTAGGCACTTCTTTCGTGTTTTCAGTCATATCCTGACTTGTTTGCAAATGTCTCACTTTACTAGCACCGTGTTGCTGATTCCTCCATAAAAGTTTTGACATTAAAAGAAATCACTTCCTGTGTGTTGTTCGGAAATGTCACCCGGTAACACAAGATCTAAACACAGCTCGACTGAAAATCACACAGAGAGAGAGAGAGAGTCGTGGAGCTGATAGCCTTCATCATCGTCTGTTTAAACTTATTTTAAAGTTCCTCACTCAACTTATAAGTGGTATTATGATCGATGAGTTTTATTTGTAACAAGGTTATTTACTCAAGTGTGGTCTTCCAGTATTAAACTCCAGACCAGTGATCTTGTCAATTGGTCCTTTCTTCCACTCCTCAGAGATCAAGTGTCTTGACTCATAGAAACATGTTAATCGTGTTCGCATTTAATTATTCAAAAATGTACATGTCACATCAGAATAATCCAGTCTACTCATATTCTATCTTCTAATTCTCGTAATAAATATTCATTGTGTGTACTGAAGTGGGAAATAATTTGACTCAAACACAGTCAGAGGCTGGTGTTCTATATAGAGACGGGGTGAAGAGGTTTTGTTGAAGGGGGAGGACTTCATCAGAGCTTCATGTGAGCACAAAGAGACGAGACAGAAACTCCATTACTGGGGAATGGAAGTCTCCTGTTGTGTGACAGTGACTGTGTGTGTGGGGGCTGCGACTCCAAGAAGATACCATCAAAGTCCCCCTTTATTTTGCTTGATGAGGAAGCGATGTCGCATCCACAGAGCTGCCCGAGGGCGCGCTGATGTCATCCGTCTGTCAGACACAATGACAGGAAGCCTCGCTGCTGCTGGGCGCCGTTTGTAAATGAGAGAATGAATGGATGAATGGAATCTACTGGTGGAATCATCAGGTCCTACAATGAATCTGGTCCTGGCACTGATACAGGAAAGAGAAAAGCATTAGCATTTTCCCAGATACTTATGATGTGATATGTGCTATGTTACATCCTGTGCCAATGATAAGGTCTGCAGCGCCTTTGGTGAGCGCATTTTGCTTTTCATTAGTGCTGCTGCGATACTATTTGGAATTCACACTGCAATATCAGGAGCTGCTCGATGGTGCATCTGGGGTTTGGTTCAGTTGTGGTGCGGCTGCTGCTGCTGCTGCTGCTGCTGCTGCTGCTCACTCCTCACGCTCCACTCTTGATCCTCCGAGACATAATAGAGCTGTGAAACAGAAAAACAATCAACTCCTTGAGAGTATTTTTGGCGCCTCATGTAAATGAGGATGTGAGTGTGTGCGTACAAGTCTTTTTTCAGGGCCGTGAGGAGACAGTCATTGTTCTGAAGACATTTTAATAGTTCCTCACAAATAATTTTTAAGGCTTAACTGTATGTTTAACCAACTGAAATTGTGTTGCGTCTATCAAATGTGTAACCTGAGTATTACCGCAAAGAGATGAAGTTGCTTGCATTGATCCCCTCTCTCTTTTTTGGAAAGTAGAAGTGTCATAAAGGTGCGGGTGACATATAAAGCTATTATTTTGTCCTCCTTATCCGAGACAAAGTTATGACATCAGTCACATCAGTCCATCTGTCTGAAGATTTGGTTTTATGCTTAGGGTTAAAATTATGGTTAGGTGTCTCCACAACTATGGAAAGACAAGTGTGTTTGTCTGTGTGTGTGTGTGTACACGGGGGTGCGCGTGCGTGTGCACGTGCATGTGTGTTTCTTTTGAGGACTTTGTTGCACAGACAGATTTATCGGCGGGGCCTTTTGTGACCGTCCCCCCGGCTTCCAGCACCTTTGGATTTAACACAGGCAGTGGAGACAAACACATGTGGTCTATCCAGATTATACCTCATTGGAGACCCACAATAGCTGCATTAGAGCGTTTAAATGGAGCTCTGAGTCGTCAACCCTCACCCTGGTGACAGGTCACAGATGCACGGATTGTAAACTGGCCGCTGCTTGCTGAAGCAAGCTGCAGGATAAGACATCCATGGATCCTTGTAAGAGCAATTCTGCCTGATGTGAAAATAAATCCCAACCTCAACTACACACCGCTGCCAGAGAACACTTTAATGAGATGCAGCCAGATTGCTAATTGACTTCCTGAATCCCACGTAGCCCTATATCTCCATGGCAACTTAACCAGCCATCTCTTTTCATGCTCCCAGGAAAAGTTTTTTTTTTTAAAGCCTCCATTCACTCGGCTTTCTTCTTTTCTCTGAATAATACATTGATGATTTCATTTCAGCTCGGTTCTCATTTCAAACTAAACTGCTAATGCTATTAGTGGAATAATGAGGTTTAATAACACAGATTATATCTGATAGGAGTATTAATGACTGAGACTTTGTGAGGAAGAGATGGTGAGGTAAGGTTATGAAAAAGAGATTTTAGAGGAAGGGGGAGGAGGAGGAGGAGGAGGAGGAGGAGTGGGGCCTATCTGAGTGTCTGGCTCCCCGCTGACACCAACATGGCCTTCTCTGTTCTCTGTCAAAGTGACAGAACTAGTCCTGAATGACTACTGCGGACCTCCAGGCGACGCCTTTGTGGATCCCCCCTCCTCACCCTCACAGACACGCTGACCCCCCTGTACGTCAGATCATGTGTCCACACAAGACGAGTAACAAGATCCAGGACCTCTCCTCCTGCACGCAGGGACACAGGAAATCAGCTTCAGAGAAACATGCTGTAAATTGCACTGGAACAAGCTCCCCAGATACTCGGCTCCTCCAAACTGAGTTGATTTTGATTTAGATGCGACGACACTTAATTTCCTCTGCTAGTGTTGATTAAATCAATGCCTTTTCTGTAGAAATACGTTTTGTATTTCATTTTCATGTTCAGCGAAGAGTTTGTGAAACATTTTATTGCATTTGCAGTGTGTAGCACTTAGGATGGTTTATTGGCAGAAATGTAACATACCACTCATACTTATGTTTGTATTAGTGAAATCGCATGAAAGTAAAGGTTTTGATAGCAGCCTTAGAGTAACCCGTTTGTAACCCGGCTTTAACAAGGTCTGCCATCTTGCACCTCCATGTTTCCTCAGCAGACTAAACAAACAAATTGGCCACAGCGTGCATTTCAAGTTTTGTGGTGGATGTGGCTCCTCCCACATCGACCCAAACCTACAACAAAGTGGGGGGAAAATGACAGAGACAAATAAATCTGCATTTATGGGACCCTCATCAGCACAACTTGATGCTTGGGAATGTTTTGCAATCTGTAATCTCGCCATTAGATGTCACTAATACTTACACACTGGGTAAAGGAGTCTACCTTCCTCATGTAATGCTTCATGTTTATAAAGGAAGGAGATGTTTGTGACTTTTTCCCCAAAAAACAAAAAAAATAAATCACAATCTGCATGTTGAACACTAAGCAATTAAGTAATAATGTGACTAATGTATATCTCTATCCATTTCCATTCAATATCCTTGCAAACACATGTAACCCACCCACTGCTGATGTCACAGTTCAAACAAGGTGGAGAAACACTGATAACATTTCTGCTAATTCCACGAATAATGTTGCCCACCAGCCGAATATGTCACAGTCTCCTTATCATGCTTTAAAATGTCAAGATATCAACGCAGAGACTCTTATGTGCAATATATGATGAAAATGTGAGATAGCTGCAGGAAATATATAAGAATACATTTATATTTATGACAGCCCGTTTGGTAATAATTATCTTTTAATTATCTTAACGGATGAGTGTATGTGTGAATTTCCATTCTGAATAACGTTACAGATATTAAAAGGGAAAGACACTGAAGCAAATGAAAAGATAATTTATATTGATTTCCACTGTTTCTTTTTAATTAGCCTGAGGGCTTATGTCTTGACTAGATGGGGCTGTTGATCTAAAATTATTGATCAGTTGGTAAACTACTCTAAAGACACTCTGCTGGTTATTACCAATCCTTCCAGCTCCCCTGTGGCCTGCATTTGCCCCTATACCAAACATTTAGTCACCCCACTCGAATGGCTCCCGAGGATATTTAATTGAAACGGGCAAAATAACACCCTTGTTGTCCTGTGGGCTCAATTCTATTACCTGCTTATGTACCTCCCAAGAGTGCATTGTGTGTGCAACTGCAAAATAAATCTAACATGTGGAGTGCATCATCAACACCCTGGGATTTCACCTATGGCTGAAGCAAAGGCCAGTCAGAGCAGCTGAGGTGTTTTCTTGGTCTAATAAAGCAACCATATGCCTTATTCCAGCGATGTTGTTTATCCGAAACATCCACTCACGCAATAATGAATTAGGGCCCAAACATCAATGTGTTTAACTGTGAGCACTCACTTGTGTTCCTTGAGATCTGATACTGCCTGTCGACCCATCTGCCCGAGTGCCTGCGGAAAGGCAATTATTTGCATGATCACACAGTCATTGTGTTGCATCCAACCACAGACAAATGTAATTATCTAATGGTAAATTCTTTCAGAGGAGAAGAGTACTCACTCTGGCCCTTGTGTTTTTTTTTGTTGCTGTCGTGCTTTGTGTCCTTGACTGTGAAGCACGGTCAGATGCATTTTCAAGTCCAACAGGTCCAGTATGTAACCCTTAGTGGGGTTTCCTGGAAGAAAGTGACTTTACCACCCATACTAAGTGAGTGTATCATTGCTTTAAAATAACAGTCATTTGGCTTTTGTGAAATCAGGATCAGCCATCTTTTTTTTACTAAATACACATTTTAAAATAAATGTTTGGTAAAAGAAAAAGAACCAAATTCAAATCAGGTCATCAAAGGTCATCAAACAAACTTCCCTATTGAGATGAAAAGATGTGATTAATAGCATTTAAGCACAGCATATCCTTCAATTAATTGATTTGTTTATTTTTATAAATTGACAGAATTTGAAATGTATAAATATTCAAATTTCATCACAGCAGTGATGTACATATGTCTAGCGAGTATGGGATCCATCACCAGCTGAATCGATCGTTTCATCCCAGTGACCTCAAAATGCCATAAAACTGCAGCGGACAACCGTGATGCTCTCATGCATGCTGATAAAAACCCCTCCATCTTTATCAAGTGAAGAGAGGGAAAGCTTATTCACCCATTTCCTCCTTTGTTAAATGACTGACAGCCACTTGGCACCCGTCTCCCACCTCAGCTCAAGTTTCATAGCTGCAATATTTGGATTGCTATGGCAACAGCGTTCATATTGTCAGCTCCCCACCCTCCTGCTTTCATCCAGGCACCACGGTATCCTCCAGCATTTATTGGGTGAGAGGATCCACCTTGATGCTTTCATGAAAGATTCCATGAGGGCATATGATGGAGTTCCACAAGCAGAGCTATATGTGCTCTCTGGGGAGACGTGTGCCTGCGCAGAGTAATCTGCCACGGGAAAACGCCCTCACCCAACCTGCTGCTGATATTAATTACGAATCCAAAGCTATACGACTATGCCTGCAGCACTTCCTGTGCTTATGCTCGGAGGGGCTAGGAGGAGCCACAAGGAGGTTACAGATGCTGCACACACATTCTTAGAGCGGAAAAGTGGAAGAAGCTCTTGGTTTATTCTAAACCCTTTGCTGCAGGTTTAATGGTGGAAGCCAGAAAGCCTGCATGCAATAAATCACAGCTGCCCTCAGTGATCATACAACATGTGCTCAGCCTAAGATTCCCATGTGTCGACAGCCATGATGTATCCCTGCAATATAGCCCACAGCACACTGGCATTAAACTGATTTGAGTATCTTTATCAGCCATATTGGTTCCTGGAGGGATATTTCTGACCGGAGGACTGCTATTTTATTCAACAGTGAAATTAAAATGATACATTCCTTACAAAATTGTGTATCCCACTATGATGTCAGTATTTTCTGTAACCACAATAAGGCTGGGGCCATACTGGACCCGAGAGGATGCAGCTCATCTGTATTGTGAACCATCTAGGTTTTCTTTTAGACACCCATACAGTATTTACAGATTATAGCAGCAGCCACTCTGCCAGCATGAGGGAAATCTGCAAACTTCACTGCTGTGCTACATTATATCTGTGTGGGGTCTTGTTTAGCATTTAAGGGTTTCAGACCTCTGGAGTTTGAGGATCTCTGTTCTGGCATTTTTTTAAATTATTATTATTGTAAGCGATCTGACAGATAATGACACTTCTACAGCTCTGTTCACAACCAACCATCCATTCATCCACCCATTGTCTACCACTTTATCATCCACATGAGGGTCAGGGGGACACTGGTACCAACCCCAGCTGACATAGGCCAAAAGGCGGAGTACGCCATGGACAGGTAGCCAGTCCATCGCAGGGCCAACACATAGAGATAAACAAGGGCAATTTAGAGTGTTCACATAACCTCTGCATGTTTTTGGACATGTGGGAGGAAACCTGAGAACCCAGAGAAAACCCATGCACTTCACAGGTAGAACATGCAATCTCCACACATGAAGGCCTAGGCAAAGACGCAAATCAGCAACCTTGTGTGGGCCCCTGATTACAACCACCTCACAGCTAAATGTGTAGCATCACAAACAATTTTGACCAATCACAGGGCAATAACTCTGCATACCACGTTGGTGGACGGACTGCTGTTCCAACACAAACCACTATCAACACTGCAAAGAAATCTAAGAGTCAAAAGGAGAGTTTAACAAAAGCAATAGCATAAGCAATGTGTCAATCCTACAAGCATTTCATCCATAGACTGTAAGTCTATCAGGAGGTAACAATAAACTAAAAAGCCACCAGAGGGCAAGTCCACTGTTTGAAAAAAGATCTCTCTTTGAGTGGAAGTCTGTGGGGAAAATTAAGCTATTTCTCAAACATTTTCCTGAGGAGTTCATCTCCAGCTATTCTTCGGTAGAACATTGTGCCAATTTTGTGAAATTGTAATTCCAATTAAATTGGCAATAAAGTAGTGAACAGCAATCATACATTGACAGCTGCATTGTCCATTACGTTGCAGGTGACGCCTCCAAAATTGCGGTTGCAAAATGACAACATGGCACCAAATTGAGATTCTAAAGGCTTCAAAATGGGAGTTCAGATTCTAATTAGTAGCATCACAACGGATTGCCACTTGATTGCATCATCTGTTGCATATAAAACAAGTGCACCTGTCAGTGCTCATCTGAAGAGCTCAGAACAAAGAGGTGCAATCCATATAAAATAGTATTTCAACAACCCACAGATGACAACTCATAGTAAGTCTTAACTGGGTGAAAGTTACCAACAGCCTGTACCCGACAAGGCTTTATCATCTTCATTATTTTACACCTCTACTGTTAGTATTGCAAATATTTTTTAACCCCAAAATCCCAAAAGACCCCATGAAAATACCATCATCTCATTCACCTTTCAAAGATCTTACTTATACAGGATTTGTTTGCGTGCATGTTTTTTCAACGCCGCGTACAAATCATGTTTGTGTTTGTGGACCAGCAGTTTGATAACACATTCTTTCAGAGGGAGATTTTCTCTTTAGTGTCTTCAGAGCCGACAAGCAGCACTTTAATCCGACGTGACAATCCATTGTTTGTTTTCATCGGTGTTGTGTGGGTTTCAGCTCGCACAGTGTTGCTCAGATTTTCAGTTTAAATGGAGCAAGAAAACATTTGTTTGCATATCAAGTTTATCTGATATCACAACTCTTGGCTTGGTAATATTCATGAATATTTCAGTTGTGGAGTGTATTTTCCTCTTCACACAGAGAGTGATTAGTTACAGAAAAGTGCCTGTGTGGCCTGTATTACATATCAAAGAGCCACCAACTGAGCTACAGGAGGCTGAGGGGAGGAGGTGCAGCTAATTCACATCAGTGGACCACCGCTGCTACACAAGGTTCAATATTTTTTCCTCCGCTCTGATTAAAGAAAAACGCATTATAAATTGTGTTTGTTTATTTAACTGCAAAATGACACAGGAAATGTGGTCCTTCATGTTGGAGCATAACGATCATATGCACGTAAAATAAACACCAGCAATAAGGATGTATATACAAATAAATAATGGGAATGAATGTGCATGTTAAAGCCTTTTGAAATGGCCTTTGAATTTCGCTTTGGATAAATAAAACACTGTGCAGCATTGTTATGGGCATTTGGCAACACGATCCATCTTAATTTTTGATGAAAGCCTATGGGCTGACTGGTATAGAGTGGCAAACAGCACACAGCCTGCATATTTACTTCCAGCTCATTTATTCTCATTATGCAGGCCTGCAGACGTCAATGAGGGGATTTCTGCCCCACAGTGATATTCCATAATACAGAAGAAGAGAGAAGGAGAGAGAGGGAGAAAGCTGGGGGAACACATCAGGAAAAACAAGGCGGAAGCAAGGCGATGGGGGGGTACGTTCATTCATGCTCTACCCGTGAACTTTGACACCTTTGACAGAGGTACCCTCTGTTTCCAGACCCTGTGTTGACGGCACCATCTCATTCTTTTCCCCCTGGCTCAGTCGCTGTTGGAAATTTCACATTCACAGTCATGTAATGAGTCCCTGCAATGTCTGGCTGGGGAGGTGCCACGATTTCATATCTGGGCTTTGCTTCTTCGCTGTAGCTGCGGGTTTGTTAAGGCCAACAACATGTCACCTGAGAAATTACACGGCTGGTATCCTATGTATAATTTCTGAAGGAAAGAAAATATGAGTGTTATCTGTATATTCTATAACATTCATTGCAAAAACCAGAACAAGAATATGGCAAACATGATTGTATACATTGTTTAATGTGTATATTATTAAGCTATTTCCAAAAAAATGGTAAGCTTACACTGTAGCACCCCAAAGCCCCAAAACACCATAGGATTCACTTCCACCGATCAAAGATATCTTCAAAGTTAACTTTTACCATTGGAAGGACTAACGAGCATCGTAATTGCACATGAGTCGCTGTGTTGTAAATTCCTCCTCCACATGCACAAGGATGACTATTTACTGGTGGCAAACCACATCCTTGTCAATGGTTCCAAGTTTTCCACTAATCAATAGGTGGTGGAAACCTCCACCATTATCCCCCCAACCCCACTCCCACGCTTTGCAGGCTTTAAAGGTTTTGTAGAAAGGTTTTATGGGAAAGTAAATTCTAACCTCAAGGACACCATGAACGTAAACAAACTTTCTTCACAAGAAAACTCCACATGGTCTGGAGAGTTTGGAGAAAAAACATCTTCATGTACAGTACAACTCCTTGAGATGTTGACAAGCTCAAAGCTGAGGCACCTTGCTTATTTAGAACCGTGATTGATCATCATCAGTAATCTGATTCATGTTTGCTAAATCCTGAATGGTCCTAATGTGGCAACAACTTAAATTTTGAAAACAAGCCTTTATAGATGCCTTTGCTTAACATTTAACCCCCAAAAAAGCATCACCAAAGAGTTAAAATGTGACAGTTTGTTTTGGTACTTCAGCAAAATGATAACTTCAAACATTTCTATTCAATTGGCAGTGTTGGAACAGACTGTTCCAGCCAAATATGAACCCACTGTAACATCACACACTGGTTTGTGCACACTTGTTTTGAAACTTTGAGATAGTATTTTGTCTAGCACCATGCTGGTTAATGGCAATCATGCACCTGTAGGACATCATTATTTGTCAAACACACAGTGTCTTCTCAATACATTATATGCTGTGATTATCAAGTATTTGACTTTAAATGGCACCATGTCAAAATGGACAGGTTGTTTTGAAGAGGAACTGAAACTACAAGGTCTTCATGAACATTTTTACTGTTATACAAACTGATTTATTTTTGCAACCTGTGGAGCTGCCTCCTGATGGCCATTCAGGAGAATACAGGTTTCAGGCGCTTCCATATTGGCTTCACTCCCCACCCTAAGACTATAATGTATTAGTCAGTCTCTGGATACAGTACACTCTAACGCTCTCTGATGATACTTTAGTGCAGGAGGTAATGCAGTTGTTATCAGAGCTTCATCCAACAGAGTAATAGAGTGTTGCCCGTAGGAATTAAATATACACACACAGGACACAATAATTGGGGTTTTATAGCTTTACTCTGGCTTGCAATAGGTCAGTCAGCCTAAATCAATAACCCAAAAATATGAGGGCTGTTCTCAGTTTTAATCCTTGATAAAAACTAATAAAATAAAATACAAAAACCCCAAAAGACGGCAGTGGCCGAGAAACTAATTACACAGAACAACACAATACAAAGTCAGTACTGTAACCATTCACAGACACAATTTTAAATGTACAGTATACAAAAACAGACACTCACTTCACCAAACGTCTCTCCACGTGTTTGAGTTTTCCTCACTTAGCATAGCAGTTAGCAGCTAACCGTGGTTGACGCCGAACGTGTTTATATCCTGAAACATATTTCCATTCTCTATAAATTACCATGTTCGGTCGCTTCACAAGCAGATAAGTTATAGTGTACAATATTCTCCAACATGTGTGTGTGTTTTTTACCTTTTAATTGAACCACGGAGTGTTTGTACACACGTTTCAACTCTCAATCTCACATTCAGCAGAAGGAAAATCAACAACCCAGAATGCACTTCGCGGCAAAACCTAACAGGGCTCAGTGCTGCCACCCTGTGACCAAAAAGTGTCTGTGTACATTTCTGTGTCTGTGACAAAAACATTACATAGAAAACGAGAACAAAACAAGCAATCAACACATTACAATTTTACATTTGCAGTTTTTACCACCCGGTTACATTCTCCCCTGCAGTTAGTCAACGTCCCCGGTGACTACAAAACATTAACTGATTCAAATGCTCCCTGCAATGCCTTTTCAAAGAGAGCAGCACCGAGGCTCGTCAAAACCTGGGAAACCATGTCCGTGCTGACTGCAACAGCATTGCAGGCTGACTTCGGCAAGTTAAAGGGATTTGGATGAGATCCTGCATTCGCCCGCTTGCTTCTCCTAATAGCAGGTGTAGGTGCACAAACTTTACATTCAGCTCTGCTAGTCATGCCGGTTTGAGCGGGTCTTTTCCCATTTTTACCAACGAGCAGGTCACTGTCACCAATTTCTGAATGAACATCATTGTTCACACACTCTCTGTCACCCTTCCCCACATCTGCCTGACCTTCCTCAGCTTCTTCGCTGTAACTGTCATGCAAAGGTGCTGTCACAGGTAAATTAACCCTGTCGGGGACGCATGGCCGCTTTGGCATCTGCATAAGGAGGAGGCAGGATTTCCTCAACAACAACGAAATCTGGGTCAGGTGACTCAGGAGGCACATCCTCAACTACAGGCTGTGTACTGGCATGTGACCTGGTTTTAGTCCTGGGTTTGGGAACCGGCTTTGCACAAGGTCTCAACTCTGATCTATGAACTCTTTTGATGGGACCTCCTTCCAGAGGTTCAACAGTGTGTGTAGTTCCTTGAATGTCAACTACCTTGTAGACTGTTGGACCCCATGCATCTTGAATCTTATTTCTCCCTGGGGGTCTGTGACGTAGGAAAACAACCTGACCAATGTCCATAGGAGGACAATACACATTCTTATTTTGCAGCGCAATTCTCTCAGCTGCCTTCTGCTCTGAATACTCTCTGGCTCTCTCATGTGCCTGTCGGAGTCTCTCCTGATGAACAGACAACCAGTCCTGTTTACGGTCTGACATACACTCATGCCCTAATAAAGCATCAACTGGGAGATGTGGCTGTACACCAAAAAGCAGAAAATAGGGCGAGTACCCTGTGGTGGAATGAGGGGTAACATTATAGGCATACACTAATTCAGGAAGATGCTCTGGCCAACGCCTTTTCTTCTCTGGAGGGAGTGTCCTCAACAAGTCATGGAGGGTGCGGTTGTATCTTTCACACTGAGCATTTCCTTGTGGTCTGTATGGAGTTGTCCTTGTCTTTTTGACCCCATAAAGTTTGCACAGCTCTGCAATCACTTCACTCTCGAAATTTCTTCCCTGGTCAGAGTGCAACCTCTCTGGGACACCATACTTCATGAACCATTCTCTGAGAAGAACTTTAGCTGTTGTATCTGCTTTTTGGTCCCTGGTAGGATATGCCTGTGTGAACTTTGTAAAAACGTCAGTCACAACGAGGACATTCTCACGGCCATCTGAAGCTGGTTCGAGCACTGTAAAATCAATAGCCACCACTTCAAGGGGTCGGGAGGCTAGAAATGCTTTAACTGGAGCCCGGATTTTTGGCTGAGGCATCTTTGTCAAAATGCACCGCTCACAGTTTTTAACCCAGCTCTCAACATCTTCATAAAGCCCAACCCAAAAACATCTCTCTCTGAGCAGGTTCACGGTACGTTCTATGCCCTGATGTCCCATGAGGTTGTGTACACTCACCAAGACTTGGTCTCTTAGACAACCAGGCACGAGTAATTGCCATACTTCACCATGACGTGGATCTTTGATAACTCTGTACAACAATTGTTCCTTTTCCTGTACACGACGCCACTGTTTCAACAGTCTTTTCACTGAGCTTGATAGGGCTGCTCGCTCCCTGGCACTAGGCTTCCTCCCCTGATCCCAAAATGTCCTGAATTCTTTCAGGGTGGTGTCACTAGCCTGAAAACCTATCAGCTCCTCTCTGGTAAAACCTGGAAGTGTGGGTGTGTTGCCTTGCCTCGTGCTTATCTCATCTGAACTTGATTCCATCGCACGGATCTGTCTCACCTTGTAACACTAAAGACTTTTGGTGACAAGATCAGAATCTAGGGCTGTCCCTCTCTCAATCAGGTTGCACACGGCTATACAACCATCAAAATCTGAATCAGGATCAGTTTCAGGCTCCCCTGCAAACTCCTGCCTAGAGAGGGCATCTGCTGCAGCGTTGCTACTACCAGGACGATACTTCACTTCAAAATCAAAAACAGACAGTTGTGCTACCCACCTTTGCTCGATAGCACCTAACTTGGCTGTTTTGAGGTGGCAGAGCGGATTGTTATCAGTCAGGACAACAAATTTTGCACCCAGCAGGTAACCTCTAAACTTCTCAGAAATTGCCCATTTTAAGGCAAGCAACTCTAACTTCATACTACTGTAGTTCCTGTCATTTTTCTCAGCTTGACGTAACCGGCGACTTGCGTATGCTATGACACGTTTGGCGTTACCCTGCTGCTGATACAATATAGCTCCTAACCCGTGCTGACTGGCGTCTGTCTCAACTACGAAGGGTTGTGTGAAATCAGCAAAACCCAAAATGGGAGCAGAGGTAAGTTTTCCTTTTAACTGTTCAAAAGATGACTCACACTCTTGTGTCCACATAGCGCCAAACTGGTGACCTGTCTTTTTTGTTTTCCTTTCACCTGAACATTTGTTGACCAAGTCGTGTAGTGGTCCAGCAATTTGTGAGAAACCTTGAATAAATCTCCTGTAATAACTACAGAAACCTAAAAAGGACTGCAGCTCTTTCACAGTGATTGGGACCTTCCAGTTGTTAACAGCGGAGACCTTGGACGGGTCAGTCCCCACACCTTCCGCTGACACCTGATGACCCAGAAACTTTACTGACTGCTGTAGGAAAGCACACTTTTGCAACTTCACTTTAAGGCCTGTATCTGCCAGTCTTTTCAGCACGGTTTCCAGTCTCTCTAAATGTTGCTCAAATGTCTCTGAAAAAACCAAGATATCATCTAGGTAGACCAGGAGTATCTGAAAAATGAGATCACTCATAGTGACTTGCATAAGTCTTTGAAACGTAGCTGGCCCATTACAAACACCAAAAGGCATTCGCACATATTCATATAGGCCAAACGGTGTAGTGAAAGCTGTCTTGCCCATATCTCTCTCGTGCATGGCCACCTGATGATAACCGCTCGCTAAATCTATTGTTGAGAAGAATTTCGCCCCCCTCAATGCATCAAAACTCTCATCGATCCTTGGTAGCGGGAATGCATCACGTCTCGTCTTGGAGTTAAGTTTTCTGTAGTCGACACATAGCCTAAGACTTCCATCTACCTTCCTCACAAGTACTATCGGTGAGGCATAGGCACTCGAGCTTTCTCTGATAACTCCTTTTTTCAACAGCTTGCCTATGTGTTCCCTGACTTCACTGTACTGTGTGGGTGGGATTCGTCTGTATGGCTGTGTTACAGGAATGTCGTCTATGAGATGGATCTCATGTTGTACTTTGTCAGCGTGGCCTAAATCTACATCCTCGGTTGCGAACACAAAAGAATATTTCTCCAGCAGCAAAGCCAGTTGTGCCCGCTGTTCTGAGCTACCACTTGCATCAAGTTGGTTGAGGACGGACTGTACATCTGTGGGTGTTTCGCGATGTTTGTCGATACTCACTTGTTCAGTATCAGCTGAGATTCTCTGGAACTGAATCTCACAATGTTCATCACTTTTCACACTGTCTACATGAGTCAAAACCCCTAGCCTGATCCTTGGTTTCAGCCAGATATCTTCATCAGACATGTTCATGACTTGTACGGGAAACACATGACTCTCAGATGAAACTAAGGTAGGCACGACAACCAAACCTCCAGGCAATGGTGCACTCACAGGCTCCAGCAACATTAAAGAGCCACATTCAATCACAGTCCTAAGTCCCCTTGCCATGACTGTGGCGGCAGATAACGCAGGAACATGGACCATCTCCTTACTCGCCACTCTAGCAAAGGACAGCCTGTCTGTTATAGTTACTGCATGAAGATTATTGAAAGCCTCTCTCCAGTTCGAGTCAAGTTTATTCTGTAGTGTGGTGTCAAACTCAGCGTGTACGAGCTCTCGACATTTTTTGACAACATTCATCCCTATGAGACCTGGAACAGAGAAAGAGTGTGCAGAATCCTTAACTATCAGGAAGCCTCGCTCAGGAATAGTCAGACCCATTACTTCGACCTCAAGCTCTACATAACCCATATAGGGTATGTCTAATCCATTTGCTGCAGTGATCTTTAACCACTCAAATGCAGGATGAATGTCTTCACTTTTATCTGACAAGTGTTCTCTGAAAAAACTCTCAGAAATTGTGCTGACCTGGCTACCAGTGTCAAGTAGGCATGATACTGAGACTCCCTGAAGTTTCACTTTGACAGTTTTGCATTCCCCGATTGCACGCTCTAAGATCCTACTTCTGTCTAGTGTTACTGCTGGTGAGCCAGTAGATCCCCCTCGAATTGCCTGGCTCATGACAACCGAGGGTGAAAGTTTTCCTGCACCGCTGAAGGACCAGGTGTTGACTCATCTTGGCCTCTTTTGGCCTGCAGGCACTTTTTGGCAATGTGGCCCACGCCTCTACACTTAAAACAGATAGGCTGACCGTCTGGTGTGAACCGTGGTTGCAGTCTAGCTCGTGGCTTGGGCTCTTGGAAAGTCATTTGAGTGGTACGTCTACTCAGCTCAGTTACAGCACTTGCTAGGTCAGCAAGTGTTTTTCCTAACTCTACTAACTGTTTTCCTTGTTGAGCTACTGATCTTTGAACATCACATAATGCGGTAGATTGGCCGTTGTTTGTCTCAGTAGCAGAGAACTGGGATTCCACAACTTCTGACTTAACCTGGCTGCTCTTAACCACTCTGGGACGATGGGGCCTGCTTTCCTCCATCTCCCACAGGAGGGCTTCGCGCCTCACATCTAAAAGGCTAGAGTCTGGTTGATCCCTGACCATCTTTCTGAGTTCACGTCTGAGAGCTGAATCCCTTAAACCCTCTATGAACTGGTCCCGGAGAACGACTTTCTCATTAGGTATCACATTTGATGACTGCTTCACTACAGAACTCAAGATCTGGGACAGTGCATGGGAGTAATCACGGAGGTCTTCTCCCTCTGCTTGTTTACGGTTGTAAAAGGTCTGCAAAAGCTGTGTGATGCTGCGCTTTTCCCCAAATGCATTCCTTAAATAGGAGTATAAATCATTGGGCCTCACTGACTGACCCCCCATGCATAGTCGAACCTCCTCCAATGCAGGACCACGCAACAGAGATAGTATGTAGTCACACTGCCCCTCTGTTGTTTGCTCTCTGGATCTTAAAACCCTTTCAACCTCTTCAATAAACTCTTCCACAGACCTCCCATCTGTACCACCCTCCCCACTAAATACTTGAACCTGGCGTTCTCTTGGAACATAGATGTATGAACGGGTGGGTGCACTATTATCATTTGCCCTCTGAGCCCCCATCTCGTCATTTAACCGGATCAGTTCATCTCGCAATTTAGTGAGCTCTTGCATGCGAATCTGCATTTCTGCTGTAGCATCTGTGCTCGTACCCTCTGCCTCATCTGATGCTGGGCTGGACCTGGCATCATCATGACATGAAAGACCCTCATCTTCAGAATCACTAGACATGATGAAACATTAGTTTTTATTCAGTCCGGTCGTTAATTTTAAGTCCAACACCAGAATCAAGGATACGGTGAAAACAGTCTTAAACGTGGGACACTGCTGAGCCTTGCTCTTGGCGGTCGGACAAAGTGCTGGGCAGCTGACGTCGTGGTGGGATCCTCAGCGCAGGTCTGGATGAGCCGTGTCGATCAGGAAGCAGTAGCGCCACTTGGAGCTCCTCAAGTCGTCTCTCACTGGTCACCGCTTCCACTACAGGCTGGCCTCTCCAACACGTCCACCCACAGGCTTCTCCTGCAATCTTCACCACTGCCGTATTTTCTCAAATAAAAATAAAACTAAGCTACTACTGCCAATTGCAAAAAAAAATGTTCTAGCTACACCCCACTCCTGGTACCAAATTGTGTTGCCCGTAGGAATTAAATATACACACACAGGACACAATAATTGGGGTTTTATAGCTTTACTCTGGCTTGCAATAGGTCAGTCAGCCTAAATCAATAACCCAAAAATATGAGGGCTGTTCTCAGTTTTAATCCTTGATAAAAACTAATAAAATAAAATACAAAAACCCCAAAATACGGCAGTGGCCGAGAAACTAATTACACAGAACAACACAATACAAAGTCAGTACTGTAACCATTCACAGACACGATTTTAAATGTACAGTATACAAAAACAGACACTCACTTCACCAAACGTCTCTCCACGTGTTTGAGTTTTCCTCACTTAGCATAGCAGTTAGCAGCTAACCGTGGTTGACGCCGAACGTGTTTATATCCTGAAACATATTTCCATTCTCTATAAATTACCATGTTCGGTCGCTTCACAAGCAGATAAGTTATAGTGTACAATATTCTCCAACATGTGTGTGTGTTTTTTACCTTTTAATTGAACCACGGAGTGTTTGTACACACGTTTCAACTCTCAATCTCACATTCAGCAGAAGGAAAATCAACAACCCAGAATGCACTTCGCGGCAAAACCTAACAGGGCTCAGTGCTGCCACCCTGTGACCAAAAAGTGTCTGTGTACATTTCTGTGTCTGTGACAAAAACATTACATAGAAAACGAGAACAAAACAAGCAATCAACACATTACAATTTTACATTTGCAGTTTTTACCACCCGGTTACAAGAGGAAAAGAACCAGACGTAGAATCATGTGATTGTAGATGAGCAGAACAGTCTCAAATCTCAAATGCCATTAAGCTCAACAACTGGACGGCAAACCAAACTGCAAGTGCAAACGCCATGTTAAGAACTTTTGATACATCATAGAAAGAAAGGCAGTGGATGATTTGAAGAAAAAAGAGATTCAGTTAAGTCAAATGCTTTAACTTTTGGTTAAGAAATGGTTAAGAAATTTAATATTATTTGGATAACATTTACTCTGAAAATAGGCTCTGTCAAGCAAAACTATCAGACCTGACCGAGGGAGTGTTTGAGTATCTACAGCAGCAGCAGTGCAGTGGCGGGAGGGGGGGGGACTTTTATCCCATCAAATTGTTGAACGGCTGTGTTTTTTTAGGAGGAGTATTAGAATTCACTTTTAAAACGTTTGTCCTGTGTTCAGTGCTACCCTCTTGTTTGACTAGCTTTAATCTGTTGTGACATAAAATGAATCAACCCCTGTGTGCAGCATGGCAATATCGCAGGGCAACACAAGATCAAAAAAAAATACTATACTGAGACACACAGAGAGAGTCAGGAGGAGCTGATCGATTTAAAGTATGCTTAAAGCAATACAATATATCTCTTCTGATTTCAGGCCTCAGGAAAATGTGTTACGAACCACCTTCCCAAATTTGAATGATCAAAAGGGAAACACTGCTGTTTGTCAGTGTGCAGAATATAATTGTAAAGTATTCAGTATAAGTATATTCATAGTTTTGGTTACAGTTTAACAATATATTGTGCACATAGCTACAGTTCGACCCCCTCTCTCTATCAGAAGAGAAAGCAGGAGTCTTACCTTCTTTCTGTTCTCATTCTTTACTTCATTTCCTCATCTTTATTAATTTTATGTAGATTGCCAGAACGTTTTTGCAGCCAGATAAACTGCATTTTGGGGTGAAGACATATCTGTTAGTGCTAGTACTTTACATGCACTTATATTAGCATTGGACAATGGTTTGAATGTGATGGACATTTGTTTATATTTAATGTAAATTTAAAGTGTGCCAGCAAAAACCAAGGTCTAAAACCTGGGGACTCCTGGGCCTCTTTGAGGTCAGCTCAGAACTGGACCCTATAAGCTTCTCCATCACATTTACCACCTATATCTGAGACAGTTCCTGCAGAAAAGAGGAAGCAGCAGATGTCTCACCAAATCTAATTAGATTTGATAAGAGCACTCACTGTTAACATGGTGCACCTCGCAAAGGTATCTTGTTACAGCTATTGCTCAGTCAAGCCATTGTGTAATCCATTCAGTGTGATTATGATCCCCCAAATCAGGTTATTTGGATTCAAGTCAATCTGTTCATTTCCCTTCTGTGTGAAACTGAGAGGTCTTAGTCTTTCCTCTTTTTTGCTCGTTGGATGAAGACGGATGCACAGTTGAAAATCCAGGGAGACAATGTGATTCATAGCCCATAACTTTTTTTTTTTACCTCTGTCTGTTCAGGTGGCTGGCATATGGGATTGTCTTTTGCCAGGGAGTTTTTATTCTATTTTTGGTTTTGCAAAACTCTTTTATCTGTGTTTGAATGGCAGGCACAGTTTAAAAAAAATTACCACTGTTAAAAAAAAACAAAAAAAAGAAACGATAAAATGTCAAAAAGATATCAATCAAAAGATTCCCCAACAGGTTGAGAAGAGTTACATTTATCCATGTGCACTGACTGTAACCTTCCACAGTGGTTGGAATGGATAAACCCAAAAAGCAAGTGAACTCAGCAGTGATGGTGGCAACAGGAAAATACAATACAGTTAGAGACCAGCCAGGAGCTTTGGGGGTAAGACAAGGTTGGACAGGTTCCATACCGAGACTCATCACAGACCTCAGTGACAGGTGTCGTCAGACACTGACACTTTGATATGAGAGGAGGAGATGGATGTCAGCAGGGAGAGGGTGAAACTAGACAATATATCTGGAGGAGATGTCTTGTCTACTGCATTAATAAAAAAGAAATCAATATATATATTATTTTTTTCTTTGAGTCCTACCACCTGCATTCTGTCATTAATAAATAGGGGAAAAAAAGTCTGTCTATTTGTGTATGACAACAAACAGACACATATTAAGTGTATATGCAGTGAAATATAAAATGACCCAGTGAGTCACAGATGACAGAAAGTGAGCGACCATTACTGGCAACGGTCAGTGGCTCTTCCCACCTCGTCATTTCCAGTCTGGAAATCCTCTTCTCTTAGGTCCGAGGTTATTGGATAAATTGATTTTCAGCCGACCTTTACTGGCTGCTCCTCTGATGCAAAGAGTTCTTAATGATCTTTTGCTGTCAGAGGAACTGAAATCACAGATCCCAACAGAGACTATTAGTCCACTGCTGGCATTATGATGAAGGGAGGAGGGATTACTGTTGATGTATGGTGGGGTGACACAACAATATGAACACCTGTTAATGAAATGCAATCCAATACAACAGCAATGGGGCGAAGATGGCATTAGTGAAGCTTAAAGTGGTCGATAAGCGTATGTGGAGACCTTGGAGGGTTGTGAAGTAAACCGTTTAGTGATTTATAAAGAATGTGCATGAATTACATTATAAGGCTTGTGAGTTTATGTGTAGTTTATTTATCGGCTATAAACTAATTAACTGTCACCCTTAAATTGACATTCTTCCACCATTAAAGAATAAACAATATATGGATTGTGATGTAATGTTTTTTTTTTTTTTTTCGATTGTGGTTATAATGACTGCCCTTAAAGTAGGAGGTACATGTGTTGTGTGTTAAACTATCAAACATGTTAAGATGCTAGACGTGATTATCGTTAAATCATTTAGACCGTGTTTGTTTTGCATAAACCGAAAAGCTTTGCCATCAACAAACTGCACCATATATAATCAAAATTAGATCAGATCTGGAGGAGGGCTGCAGAAATGCTATGACACATTTTAGCAAAAATAATTCCTTATGTTTGGGGTCACGTTGTGGAACAATGGCTAGCATTGTTTCCTCAGAGCGAGAAGGTCACCAGTTCGGATCCCGAGGGGGGTTTTCTCTGTGGGTTCTCCAGCTTTCTCCTGCAGGTTGTTGATTAGATTAATTGAACACTCAACACTGACCGTAGGAGTAAATGTGAGAGTGAATGACTGTTCTTCTCCATATTTTGGCTCTGTGACTGGTGACCTATACAGGGTGTAGTCCGCCTTTTGTCATATGTCAGCTGGGATTGGCTCCAGTTCTCTCGTGATCGTCATGTGGAGGATAAAGCAGTAGTGAGTAATTCCTTCGTTTTCAGACATCCTGGTGCTTACTGAAAACTCCCTCTCGGAACCCTATGTCAAGCAGAAATGTCTCTGGCCTTGTAACCCCAACCTATAAATAATTTATAATGCTCCAGTGTGGAACTGCTTTTACCCCATGAGGAATTTGGATTAATTACAAAAACACTGCCTCGTCTCTACATGACATAATGATACTACATCACCCCCAACTACAATGTGATTAAATACATTCAAATCATTGGCAAATGAGTTCACACAATGCTGATGAAGCCGTTCAGCTCCACACGACTCTGTATTCCTAACTAGAGTGATGTTTGGATCCTGTGTCACCTGGCGACATTACCAAAGGAACTGATTTGTTTTATGTCAACACAGACGGAGGCAACAGCAACATTGTGCTAGTAAAGCAAGACGACTGCAAACCGGCGTGAGTATGACTGACATGACGACTCCTGCTGCTGTCAGTAAGTGTGTTCTATGTGGGAGTGACATGTCTGCCTCTGGGTTTGCCGAGGTATTAGAAGAGTCGATTGCAGCTGATTATGGTCGCATAATCAACAACATTTAAAAAAAAATGTTTTTACTTCACTTGCACTACACCATATTTCCACATACATATACTGATAACACTGATTAGGAACATCTCACAATATTTGTTTTGCACTTTGCGTCCTTTCCTGTTTTTCCATACCCTTTGTGTTGGGTTATAGCAGTGAAAATACAAAGAATTCCCACAAAAACCCGTACTGCTCAATAAACCTGGTCATTCAGCAGTTTCACGGGATACTGTTAAAAAACTTCTTTTTCCCACCCATCCTGAGATATAGGACAGCATTAAAATGATACTATAAATAAATGTTCTGTCAATTCTGTTCACAGAGACCACAACATATCATAACATCAACAAAACAACAACAAAATACCAAATATTACACTCTACCGCTTTAATGATTTCCTATATTATGTATGTATGAAACAGTTTAATTTGCAAAGATCATTGAAGGATTAGCTAGTAGCAGTGTTTCAAATTGCGAGAAAATGAGAAACGGTCTCTCTGAGGCAGAAAAACACACCTAGACTGAAAGACTTATATTAAAGTATAATATCAAGCCGTCAATGGCTTTAACTCATACAGCATGTGTATGTTAAAGGTGCATTATGTAATAAATCTAAAGCAACTGGCCATAAAATCCTCCAAATATGTCACAGAGAGTCAGGAATAATATTCATATAACAAACTGAACTCACCAACAACAACAGTACAGCCAAAATATGTGCATTAAAAAAAATATTTTGCAGACTGCAAATCATGTTTATGTTTTGAAATCATGTTTTGGCATGTGGCGCCACCTACCACCGCCTACCAATCACTGCAGTCAGTAGAGTCTCAGCTGCCGAGCAACCACGGGGTTGCCAGTTACATCAGAAAACGAAACCTAAAAGACCCCCGAGTATTTTGAATTTGAATGTAGTAAACGTTTTTTGGCCGCATTCTTACATATGGCACCTTTAAGCTCGTAAGCATGTCCTGAATAAAGCTGCTGTTAGACCTTTTTCACAGAAGATATTCTATATTCTATATATATTATATTTATATATTTCATTTTTTTTTACATGAAATAGTAAAACAAACCCAGGTTTTACCAGTAACATTACTTAGGGTTGCATTCCAGTCTCAAGAGCTGCCAAGGTCGTGCTATTGTTCAAGTGTAAGGAAAGGTCACACTGAATACCCAACACTTCAACCTGTAATATTTTTTATTTTTTATTTTAATCTTTAAACTGCATGCATGTTTCCAGTATTTTGTGGCTGTGTTCCAGTAAAGCAATTAAAAAAATAATAATAATAATGTACAGTTATTTTAAACATTGCTTACACAACTAATCTAATGGTGGCCGATCACCTTTCTTCTCATTAAGAGCAGCCTTCTTCCTGGGGTTGGAGGTTTTTAACCCGGTAACAACATGAGTAAGTTGCGCACCGTTTTTCCTACGTTGCCATGGGTTTTTACTTTAAAACCCCCCACTATTGAATGCGATAGGGACCCTTCTTTTCTTTGAGTCTGTCTTTGTGGAGAAGGAGGAGGAAGAAACTGCTATTACTTTTACTGGCGGGGGCGGGGAGAGGCTGTGCGGGGGGGGGGGGCAGTCGTAGCAACCAAGGGAAGAGGAGAGGAGGAAAGGAAAGGAAAGGAAAGGAAAGGAAAGGAAAGGAAAAGGAAAAGGAAAGGAGGGAGGTGCTCTGGTTTCGACCAACCGAGAAACGCAGAAGCGGCGCACCGCTGACAGTCTGCCCTCCCTCGCTTCTCTCTCCTCTCTGTCATCCTCTCCCTTCAGCAGTGGACACATATTCAACTTTGTGAACAACCGCCGCTCCTGAAGGTGAGTTCATGCCCTTTTTTTTCCCCTCTGTCTTCACAACCTCTCAAACACATGGCGCTTTCTCTCCCATTCACATCCCCTCTGCTCAGTTTTGTCGCACTTGTTACAGAATGTTGCTAGCTTTGAACGAACACGCATGGCAGGTGGAGGACGCACCTGCACGCTGCTGTCAAATAAGAATATAAGATGAGCGCGAGGAAAAGAGGAGAATGGAGATGTAGTCGCGGTTGTGTTCAGATTGTCACGAGTGGATTAGTGAAGTGGACTTTCTGATGAGTCCCAATAACAGGGATAAAACTGCAAGATGTAATGTAACATCCTCTGCATTAAATGTCATGGAGCTTTGGGCTAAAGGTCCAGTATGTAACATTTATGACATTAAAATACATTTAATTTTCATTGTGGATTGGGGCTGAATATTTTTTTAACATTGTGATTTGAAAGTGGCAAAAAATACTAAAGTCTGCAATGTAATCATGTACATGTCTGACTATGTTGGGTTGTAATATGCAAATTTAAAAGATGTAATACATGCAGCTCCATCCAATTCATCAACCGTGCATTCAAGTATTATATCTGTTGTAGAATAATCTTTGTGAGGTCATGGTGAGTGTAGAAATAATAATAAAAAAAGTTAAATTGTAGATCGAAATAAGTGTCAGGAAAAAAAACCCAAAAAACCCCGTTAAGCCTGACTTAGAATAATGTCTTTATACCATGTATCCAGAAGTTTACTGGACAAATGAAGGAGAATATCTCTGACCAAATAAACCTGATGCAAAAAAACATAGGTGCTTTATAGGTCCAGTGTGTAACAATTAGGCGGGAGTACTGGCAGAAATTGAGCAAACTTCCCATAATAATTACAGTATGTTTAGCTGTTTTGTAGCCTTTTATATATACTTTATGGAAAATTCTGCTTTCTTGTGCCACCATGTGTCTATAGCAGCCTGCACACATTACACATGTTGAAGCTTATCACACAAACGAAGGAAACCAATAAGTTAACTTTTAAACAATTAGTCAGCTAACGCACAATTTGAGTGTTATATCATCTTACCAGTTCTGGTATGTGAAGGCCACTGTAGATTTTTGGCACACTATGAAAAAAAGAGTAGTATACTCCTCTTCTTGCTGCAGTCTTACCATTAGATGTCATTAATACCTACAAACTGAACCTTTAAATACAGTTTAAAATGAATTATATGATGCTAGATCCGCAGCCTTGTAGAGATGACGTGTCTGAATTGATGCCTTCGTGAGCAGTAAAGTTAATTTGTATCCCCTTTCTAACACTGATCATAGATCACACTCAACCATCCCTCTCACTTCCTGGCACAATGACTTACCCATCACACATTAATGATCTCAGCCTGCTTATCTCTGCCTCTCCTGCACAATACTGAATCACACCTCGTCATCCAGTGTGTTGAATAGCATTAGCTCCTTCTATGTTGCCAATGGATTTGTGCATTTTATTTTGCATGTGGTACGGGGGCTTAGCGATAGTTGCGTGTTGCAGGAAAGAAAATGCCTTAAGTGGATGTGTGCATAAACCCTGATATGGCCAGGACCCGTAGTCCTCCTGGGAACTAAAGCTCAGTGTTAATGAGACAGAATCTCATTTCTAAGGTTCCTGTTTAAAGTGATAGTTCAGGTATTTTGTGTGGTTGTTTGAGATACTGACACATAGTCACTACTGACTGTGCTGGCAAAAGGACAGGAGGCAAGGCAGACTGTAGCTACAAAAGGCACACCTATTAGTCTGTGATATTTTAATATTATACTATTTATTTTGCCTGCAGATGGCTTTTTTTTCTCACTGTAAGCTGACGTTTGTGTCCAAAGTCCTTCAGTGATTTTACATCACGGCAAACAGGAGTTGTTTATCCAGTGCAGCCTACACTTGTAAGGTCAGTGTGTTATAAATGACTTTGGTGTTTGTAATCTATGTTTGAATTTACTTCGAAATGCATTGTGGACGTGTGCAGGTGAAGCTTTTATCAGGTGTACCTTTTGTTAAGTGGCTAAAATAAGTTGTTTCTTGTATCCTTATAAGTAGGGATGGGACTTTTTTGATCGACAATCGACACATGCGCACCTCGACAAAATAATTAAAAGCAAAAAAAGTCGAAGTGTCACAAACATGTAAAGCTCACGACCAAGGAGGTTAAAGAAGCTGTGCACGAAAAGGTGAGCCTGCTGTCCAGGCTCCCTGTGCTCTCAGATGATGGAATAGGTGAGGGCGGGTCGGTAAGGTAACTTTGGCCGGTGCTCCAAGGCTGGTTTGTAGGATGAGTGTGTGGCCAGTCACCTGTAACGTTAGCCTACATGGTGACAACAGCAGTTCTCTCCAGTGGTTGTGCATGTCCAAGCGTGTGTGTGCGCACAGTGCGAACGAGCTTGCGCTAAAGTTTAGGAAGGGGGTGGGGGGCACAACACAAGCCGTCTACACAAATGAAGACGGCGTCTCAGCCAGTCAAGATCCTGCACTCTGGTGGACACCAAACGAGCGCAGGTTCAAAAACCTGAGCCGTCTGGCAAGTGGCGACACACGCGTTCCAGTGGAGAGTCCGCTTTTTTTTTGCTCCTCATTTTTATTATCGCTGTTTTGATGGTCAATAATGGACATTACAGCCATGTTTTTGAGCCTAAAATGTAGTACTACAGTGTTGAATAATTTACACCCTCGCATTGCTGCTGTTGCTGCTGCTGTAAAAACAAAAAAAAATAGACAAAAAATTCGACACATGGACCTCGACAGTCGACTCTCAAAACGTCGTGAAATTCCCATCCCTAAGTAGCTATGTTTTCAGTAAGAGAGAGGATCTGTTTCTGCACGTGGTTCCTGTTGCTTGTAAGCAACACTTTAAATGAATGGAAGTCATTGCAGTGTCCCGACAAGAATAGCTGTACAGCCCTGCATGTGTGTGTGTGTGTGTGTGTGTGTACAGTAATGCTTTGTGGGCAGATTTTAATGTAGAGGAACTGCATACCTTTTCAGGGTGATTTATTCTTGTATACTGTGAACATGTAAGTGGTGTCATGTGGGACTAGACAGAGTCCCAAAGTCTCGCAACAACACATGTTGTGTTTGGAGAAAAAAGGAATTTTGATTTCTTTGTTCAGGCTGCATCCATTGTAGTTGAGGCACTAACAATTCATTCATTGTAGAAAACTTGTATTTTCACAGACAATACAAACCAGGGGATTAACGATTCCCCTTCCACACTTAATGTAATTGCTCTGTATTGTATCATTATTGTATTATGTCGCACACGTGTAAAGCTTGCATGGCACAAGATTAGAATGAATGATGAGACTTCAGTCGGTGTGATTAAAATCACATTACAGTGGCATTTAAATCAGAGGACTGGTGTTGCGGTTGTTACCTCTAGCTTTGGCAATCGCTGAGGATGTGGAAAGAACAGTTGTTGCATGCATGTTTGATGTTTTTGTTGCATTTATAGTTCAGACATATCTCACATGGTTAACGTGCCGATTCCCTCCGCATGAATATTTACGAGGCATGCAAATCCATCACACACGCTGCATGGAAGTGCCACAAATTCAAATGTTGGTTTTCCCAGTGTTGCTGGTGTGTGTGGTGTCTTATTACAGATGATGCCTTTGAGGGTAATCCCAGGAAACAAGAGAAATGTTACATAGATTATCCATAATTTCACATTTATATTTCTTTTGATGCTTTTCTTTTATTCTTCCCAACAAACACTGTTTGGTCTATTATTGTCTTTTAACACAGTTATTGGCACAGCTTTCAAAGAAACTGTAGAAACAAACTTTTGTTGTCGTAAACAGTCCACTACCACTTTGACTTGCAGTTGCGATGGTGCTGCTCCTGATATGGATCCAGCTGCTGCTAAATGTTAAACACAAAGCCCTTCTGAAGGTCAGACTGATTCTATTAGAGAATATAATCATCTCAAGCTGCTCTCGAAAACAAGAGTGGGTCCTATTTATGTTCTGAACTGCTCATCCCCACAGTCAGTGCACATGTGTTCATAGAGCCAGAATTATTGCAGGTAAATTGCAAAATTAAATTTCTAGGTCAAAAGATGAGAGTCCCTAATGGCACTTGTCATCACATGTGGTCCCCAGCCGCTCTGTATTCAGGGCAGTGGTGCTTTGTGTCCAGAAGTAGGTCGAATGCTTCTCACCAAACAATTTGAGCGAGAGCCAGTAATTGGACAAGCAAAGTGTCGACCATCTTCCAACCAGTCCATGTCAGCCTGCCCACTCTCCACTTAATATGCAGCTCCAACCTGGCACATTTCATGGACCTTTTTCCTTCTTTCTTTATCGTTTAGATTACAAAATGCGGGGAAACAGAACATCCTTTGTAGTGGCAGACATCCCCATTCTTCATTTGTTAGGAGCTGGCATGCTCCTATCAATAACAAATGTTGAGAAATGCACAGTTATGTTAACTGTTGGGATCAAACTTCCACCTGCACATCAATGAGATTTTGCACAGTCGGTATCTGGCTGTCTCTGCTGCTCGTTCATGGCGTGATAAAAATGCCTCAGCCTACATCTTGCTGTGTTGGTCTCATCTCTTTCACATTCACAGACTGGATCTGAGGCAGCATGTGCACTGAGGATCAAAAAGATTTTACCTTTACCTTTTCATACAGGTGTGTGTTTTTGAGGCACTGCAGAGTACAGACATGTTTGTCTGTGTGAGCTCAGTGTATTGTCTTGTGTACATACAGGTTGAGGTTAAGCGTGAAGCCACTGAGTGTCCTTTCATTATGACGGGGCTATATACACTTCGGCTACAACAGTGCTGACTGAAAGATGTATGCAGGCTTTGAAAATACACTCACCTGCCAAGGTGGCTGTGAGATGAAAGAAATTCACAGCTTGAAGTGATAATTCAATTTCTTTTAAGATTTTAAGAGGTTTTGAGATAATGACACATCGATGAATCAGCTGTTCCTACCCCCTGCACCGAAAAAACAGCTTTAGACACGGATGCTTGCTCTCACTGAAGACGTGGCTTCCAGCTGGGACACAATGAAAACAGATTTTAGCCACCAAATGAACTCTATATCTGCTTACGTCTTCAAGATCTCCAAAGAAAATGTTTTGCTTTATCTCACTTGCAGACAGACTTAATAGCTGCAATCATACGTTTGTGAATGCTCACTCTCCCACACCTAAATCCATACAGAAAGTCAGCATTTTTAGCTTGCAGAGACTCCAGAGCTGCTGTCTACTGCTGCCTCATTTTGCAAGTTTGTGCCATTGAGGTAAATCCAAACAAAGGCTTTCAAACACTGAAGAAAATAACATGAATGAGACAGTGGTTTACAGGTTTCATTCGCACACTACATTTGCACACTTATCTTACTAACCCTTACTAAAAAGGTAAGAATTAAGTCCTGATGTCAAAATGCTATTCAATTATTAAGTGAACCTTAGGGACAATGAGAGGCTACACCACAAACAGTGTGAGGCTCGTTGTGCTCATGGTAACAACAAATGTTCTCCAGTTGTATTGTTTATTTTCAATGACAAATAACTTGCTTCTGTTGTTGTTTGGAGCACAACACACAAAACAACTCATCACCGTCACCCTGGAAGTATCCTGTAGCAACTCATGCAGCTCTGTGTTCCCCAAAACCTCCATACATCACAGAAATGTCTTTTCCCACAGCGGTTTTCATTTTAAATGTTGTCTTCTTGTAAATATCATCACATTATTTTTAATTAGGCTGACGGCAGGTGGCAGCAGCTCAGCTGCAGGTGGTGCTCAGGAGGCAATGACACGCCCTGTTCTCTGCCTCTGATGAGCTGTTTTCTTTGTGCCTAGATAGACCAGACAATTGGGACATTTATGTGCAAAGTTATACTTCGACATTTATATGGACAACTCTCCGTTTCCTAAAATGCGGGACAGTATGCATTTTTTGAATGGTGTGTCTCCCTCCGCGGATATGCCCCCTTTCAGCTTGTTAGTTATTTTTCAGTATAAAATGTCTTTTAGGACCAACTAGAGTGTCTGTGAATAACTCACTAAATGTAAATTCTACCTGCATGCTGTGCTCACCAGTTGTTTATTTCAAAACCATGGATGGGGATTCAGTGTAGCCTTAGTGATGTGTGGGTGTAACAGAGTAACTTGCAGCTGTCTGTCCGATTCCAACGTCTTCTCCTCCTGTACCGTTTTCCATATGCTCAAGAACCAACCTTTGATGATCACACATTTAGCCAGAAAATTCATTTGTATTCCCGTCCCCCAACTTAACCATGCGTGTCACCTCATCCCTGCACTGCAAAGCTCTCACAGTCAACCTAGACCACCCACTCTTCCACCTTTTTACCCGCAATAATTCTGGCTGTAGTATAGACTACCTACAGTAAGTAATTGAGATCTGTTCCTACAGAGCCATACACACTTTAAATAACAAAACCTAATGTGTGAGCTCAGTGTGTAGTTTTTTAATCCATGTCTTTGTCTTCATTGTGTGAACCCTGCAATTAAGTTCCCTGTAAACCCTCCATTGTGTCTAACACTGAAGGTTTTCTCATTTGTGTTCTGTGTTCTCACCCACTGGAGAAATTAATTTACCTCTTGATTACAAGTAAACTACCTCTGTGTAAGCTGGGGCAACCGAAAGTGGCATTTAGCACATTTGTATTAAAGGTTTAAGTGTTTGACAAATTGTATCCACAAATCTGTGAATTCAAACCACTCTGAAACATTTGTCACTGTCTTATCTGTGCACAATCTGCATAGGATGCATGTCTTATCAGCATCAGGAGTGTAATTTTCAGGCTATGATTCAGTCTGTCAGATGGATTCTGGAGTTAAAGATGGCTATTAGAGATTAGAGAAAACAGGCAGACAGCAGTGAGCTGGAGTGAAACGTTGTATCAGACAAAGCAGAGAAACCTATGTAGGGTTTCGCTAGAGGTGATGTAAGAAAACGGTGATTTGATGCCTAGATACAATGTGTGAAATGTGTGAAACCTAAACTGTGATAATGACAAACAATGTAGTCATACCTGGTGGTGTTGAGCTGTTAACATTGTGTGTCCCAATGTGGCTGGCAGATGTGGTGGGAATGTGTGGAGCCGACCTAGCAAGTACCCTGGCTCTAATTGACGTTCAGCTCAGGCTCCGGCACTACAAGCAATTACAGTGACGACTCGTGTTCGCTTCGCTGCAGGCAGAGTAGAGAGTGCTGCAGCGCCTCGTACCTGAGGCTCCCCCTCTCTCATGTTTGTCACCGCCGACAGCCGGAAAGACACTTTCTATCCAGTATGCTCTGGAAATGTGTTTGGTTGTATGAAATATTCATGTGCTTGCCTGCTCTCTGGCAATGGTGTGTATTTATTTACCAGATTTCTCTTGTTTTTTTAATCATATCTATGACTGATTTAGAGGAGAAATATAGGTTGTTAATGTAATCCGCCCTCATTAGAGGCTGTTAGGAGATGCAAAGATAATAGATGCTGATTATCGGAACGAAAGGTTTATTTCTAATTTAACAGGCCACCGTTTCATCAGGGTCATGAGGTGAACAATGGTGTTCTAGCTCAACACGGACAATTAATCAGTGAATTTAAAACTGAAGGGCAAATCCACTGTGAGGTCAATGTTATCTCATGGGTTCAGGGCTTTTCTTTCCCAGCAGGAGTGGATGAGAGGACAGTAGCCAGCATGGACAATGTGCTTTACATGCCTGAAGGTAGAGTTTAGCAGGTCATTGTCTTCTCTCTGTGGTATGCATTAATAGAACATGTATCAGAACATGCACCCTGTATTGTTGTATTGGCTGCCAGCTGCACGGCTTTTTGCATGATTTTAATGTCTTTCATATTATCTCGTGTTTACATGTCATCATTCAGAGAGAAAAAAAATAAGACATCGTCTTTGTTGTTTTGTTACGCAGGATCCACTTGTTGTGTTCTCATCCTGACCTCAAGGCTCTTTGTGAATGTGTCTTTCATGGGAGTTTTTCCCATCGTCTGTTGGATTCAGCACAAAGACATTGATATCCTCATATGGCTTTGTCGTTGTTATAGTTGTGTTTAATTAATGAATTCAAATTAGGTTCACATGAAAACCGTAACCAGTAAAGAGAAACAATAAGGGGGTGTTGTATGAGAAGAATGCTAATCCCTCTGTGCATTGCTGTCAGCATTAAACCCATTTTCCAATCATGCTGTCCTGATTCCTGCATGCCTGCTCAGATTTATAATGCCACTGTTGAATTACGGGCTACATATCCCCTAAATTCAATGTTTATATTAAAACCCTCGGTAAAAAGGGCAACACAGCCATAAGATTCTCCAAGGGACAACAAACATGACAGCTATGTCTCAAAGAGTAAGAAGTTATTGCTTCAAGTCACTGGGATACTGGGACGATTTCCATTTCAATTGTGGGTTCAATTTGGGATAAGTCATGCATACAGAGGTGAAACGGACAAAGAGCATTGGAATAAAAGTGACAAATGTAGAGAATGGAACAGAGGAACCCGTTGTCATTGGCTTTGTGTCCCAGGAAGGGTATTGTGTGAGTGGCTGCGTGGATAACGTTACAAGGAGACCCATGGGACATGGACGTGAAGGGCACCAAAAGAAGAGGGAGGACACAACGTGACAGGCAGGGGACACAGAGAACTTACAGGGACGAGTAAGCCTCATCTCATACTAAAATGCTGTGGAGCCAGTGTCGTTCGCCAGTTCACTTAATGTAATCACTCATCAGATGTTTCCAAAACTCAAATTGCTTGTTTTGTCCAACAAATAGTCCAAACCTCATTCAATTTGCACTCGTTTTAAACAGGTTGGCAGGTCCAACTTAGAAACTGCAAATTAAGGGGAAGGGTATTCGGCTTGGATGGTGCACCTACCATCTAGAGGTTGACTGAATTGTTTTCGCCAATTTATGGTCTCTGATAGGACATTTTGCAACTTACTGGCATTGGTGGAAATTATCTCTGATAATTGCCAATGGCTGAGCAGCCTTTGCTCATTATGTGGAGACATAGATTGATGCTTTAAAATAAAGCTCCACAGGCATTTTGCCACTGGCTAGTAGTAGCAGACCTAGCACAATTTATGTGTCAATGACTATATTTGTTAATTTAAAGTCCGGTTTTCCTGACAACTAATTGGGGATTTACTCCACTAGAAGAAAACAGACAAAAACAAACTTCAGAGTTAGTGAGTGTAATGCAGGGTCCACAGTGTGTTGAGCTTAGAGGGGCGACCACGAGGTGCTTTCTGTGACCTCAGAAATTTCAATGCTGCAAACGCACACCGTTCACTAAACAACCAATTGCTGCTGTTGTCACCTTGTGAAAATAGTAGCATTTTTAATTCGGTCACTGATGAAGGCAATACACAAGGAATGTTTTGGAAACATCGTTCAGTTGTGTCTTTTTTGATATGGTCAGGAATATTGTTATTGCAATATTTATAATACTGTCACTAACAGTTTTTTCATGACAGGCTGACATTTTCTTTAATGGGGGTAGGGGCTGTCAGTTAAATAATTGGGTGTTTTATGCTTCAAATTATACTTATTATTCGACTGGCTTTTAAAAATCAACTTTTGGACGACCTCTACTAGCACTCAGTTGTCTTATGCATATTCAGATAAAAATGCCTCTGTCATGTTCTGGTGCCTTACAAATCAGTACTTCATCATTTGTCGTAGATAATGTGTCCCTTATGTGCTGTAGCAGTCTGTCTGGAAGTAGGAGAGGAAATGTGTCCATGTGACTGAGGTGAGGTGTGACAGGCGCAGTGCTGTATGTCCAAAGGTTTCCCCTGGGACCTCATTACACCATGTCAGACTCCGCTGGGTACTGGAAGTGGACTGCTGTGAGCCCCAAGCCAGTGCAGCTACATGTATGTTGATTTGGTGTGCGAACACGTGAGTGCCAATGTCTGTTCTGCATAGCAGGAGGCTTTTTGCTGGCTGGGTGAGGCCCAGAGTCAAACACGCTACTATCGTCCAAACTGGGAGATTAGAGAGAAGATCAGACATGATCTGAATCATGAAACAAATACGCCTCAGCTGCTGAGTGGCTACTTTGATAATTGGGCTAATACATGAGCGAGAAGTTTCATTCTTTTCTTGTTTTCTCTTGTTGCCATTTAGTTGATTTGTGTGTCCCAGATTGTCATTTACTTTCAGTCACAGAGAATGGGCTGACAACAAATACACTCGTATGGATAATCTTTATTCAAGTCTTGTGGTGCATTGCGTCTTGGAAGTGAGATACTGGTTTTCATTTGTCCATCTTTAAATTGAGGAAAAATTATTTGCATTTAACATAGAGTGTTGCCCTTTATCCAAGTAGCATTCAATCCACCTCACCACCTTGTGACAGTTATGAAGGTCTTTGCGCTTGTCCTTTAGTGTCTCCTATTTCTTAATGTGCTCACCAACAGACAAATGTTGAGTGGAAGAAGCTTGCCAAGCCCGTACATATCCAAATTAATTAATCAGCTTTGGGGGCTGAGCTCTCCATTTTCACAAGTGTGACCCACAGACCAGCAGTTATGAACTTCAGACCTTGTTGACCTCATTATTTTTACAACTCCAGATTTTTGGGTTGGAAACCAAGACCTCTTGCAGAGCATGTTTTGTAGCCTCGTAGCACATACCAAATAACCTCACCTTGTAACACTTTGTGTGGTTCTTAGTGGAATTCTAATGACTGTGGTGGGATTGTTTTTTTTGCTGCCAAATTAAGACCAGTCACATTTTGTCATTCGAGTCAGAGCTATTATGATGTTGAGGCTTAAAGAAAATAGCTTGGTGCTAAATCACTATGCATTTTAGTCACAAATTGACTCATTTGAACACGCAAGAGGGCAGTGATATGGGTAAGCACTGTTAAATTGCATTAGCTAATCAGTGTAATGCAGGTTTTCCTGTACACAGCTAATAGAATGGGGCACATTTTGAGAGTGCTGCTCATTAGGAAATGCCAAACAATCGAGCACTTTTTATTATTGGAATAATTTTAATTTAAGAAAGAGGCAAACAAATACTTTAATGCAGCACTGCTGAACTGTGAAGTGAGTGGATGAGGTCGATTGTGGTTTTTACCTGGATAGTGGAGGAATGTGACCTCACTGAAAAATGGTTCCTGGTTTGAATTCTGTTTCAACCAAGGCAGGTCTTTGTGGTGTTTGCTTATTCTCTCCAGGTATTTCAGCTTCTTCCCAAAGTCTAAAGACATTACATTTGGGGTTGGGTTATTTAGAGGTGTGCATGTGAGTTAGAGCTGCATGATTTTGGGAAAACCACGAATCACGATGTTGCGCATCACATTTTTCCAATCTGAGATATACAGTATGTTCCTTTCTAATTGAAGATAATGCTCATTTTCAATCTTAATCATGAATCAACAAGAATAAAAAGTTCTACACATCAGAATAAATAACATGAAGAAATCCACATCACCACACACTTGGATCTGATGTCATCTCAGTCACAAACAAACAATAAGTGGTATAAAGTGGACTCAGAAGAGTTAGAGACAGTGTAGTTGTGACTGTTGTGTGAACTTCCTCAGCACAGATGGCAGAATACAGAATTTGTATATTATATTATAATTTTTTAAGAAGAGTTATTTAAACCTGACAAGAAAACACAAAGGGAACTTTTAGTCACAAAGGTTGCTAATGCTAATATATTGTGTTGGAGAGTTGCAGAAATAGGGAAGGAAACGTGTTTGGTAATAATCAATCTGAAAGGAACAAATACTTTATAGACAAGAAAGAGTGCCCTGCAGCCCCAGCAATTATTTATTTTGATTCGTACGCATGTGTTCGTTCTATTGCACTTGTGTTACTCTACCTAACAAACTGTTTTAGGAAAACATTTTGAGAAGAATCCTGAGATGTGAATGTGTTTTTTGTTCTTGTGGAGGTAAAACTACATCTGGTCCTTAAACAACAGCAGACATCTGTAGGCCATGGTAAAAACGCAGGTTTAATGTGGTTTGGTTTGTAAATGTGGAGCCCAAATTTTTTGAACTCAATCAAAATTCTTTGGTTTACTCTGTGTATGCGCAAACCTTACACAGTTTTAGTGCGAGTGGTTTTGCCAATTTGAGGTGGCTTAGAGGCTCAAAGTGACAGATTTGAGAATCAAAAGCAGATCAATAATTGGTGATCCTGAAGAAATCCTGCTTTGATATCTGAATTCTCCCATCCGTTGTAATATGACTTGGAAGTCACACACAGGCCTGGATGTCAGGGTGGTCTTCAGTGGTGTGATCCACCTTCATCACCATAACTTTTTAAGACGCACTACTGTGGATGGTTTGTTGTCTTTAACGTTGAAATTTGCATTTAAATTGGATTCATGCTGTCGTGATTTATTTTCTCAAGACAGTGACAGAGTTTTGTCGGCTGCTTTGCCTCTTGAGTGTCTTGCGTCTGCTACAACCATGATAACAGGAGCAGAATTTTTCTGCAGTGGAACTGTGGTCTTACTTTTATAGTGGACCAGAATCATCAGCCACTGACAGATAACTAGTGTCTCATAAATTCTTTCCAAACCAGAGATTAAAGTCAAGTCTAGTCTGTCATGGGTGATGGCTTTTCTCTTGTAGCAAAGAAAAATCATTTCTTCATATTGGAGAGAAAATTGAACCCAATCATTTTTGACCAATTTAAATTTCGACAAGTGAAGTGTGGACCACATTATAACAAAGTGGTGCTACTATAAAGCCTCTTTCACACTAAAATAAGTGGGTATACCCAGAACATTTGAACTAAAAAAAAGGTCATTTAAAACCCATGTTCACAGGTTCTTGTGTTCCCACTAATGCTGATTGGAGTTACAGCCGATAAAAACCTGTGCACATTGCAGTCACATCCTTAAAGGTTAATAGGACCCGTTCAGTGTTTTACGATTTGTCTGGATTCATTAATCTGAAGCTCTTTGAAGTCACGTTCATGTCACGTATGTGATTTATCCACCTTATAAAAATAGTCAAAGAGTGTGCCAGCTCTGCAGGGGACATTATTATTTAGGAGGCCATGGTGGGATGGGATCATGGGATGACAGTTTGACACTGGATGTTTGCGGAGATCACCTCAGAAAGCCACTATAATTGACAACGTTAGCCTTGAGGTCTGTCACTTTTCTGACAGCCGATGAATTTACGTGTGCCTTCCTGGAGATAACAAATTCGTACCTTCTGTTTTTTTACGCCATTTTACACTTCAGTAGTTCCTCTCTAACAGCCACTTGCCCCAGCTGAGCCACAGTTTGCACCCTCTTTCATGGATATGTGATTATCCTTCATTCAATGTGTGAAGTGGGTGAGGCAGAGGCCAGCATGCCCTCATGAACGTCTGTCCACTGGTTTGATTCCCAGCATGTTTGTCTTCTTGTTAAACTGGAGCTGTGTAGTCCCTCTGGCTCTGCAGTGTGTGGTGTAACTCACCTGCCGATGAAACATTTGAATCATGTCCCCGAGCGCTGAGCGGTCCCTCGGTCCCTATTTAGAGCCAAACCAAAGTTACAGATGGCTTTGCCTCTTCCTGTGGTTCACTAGTGAAAAAAGGTGCGGGGAGCTTGAAGGTTATACGGGCAGGTTTTCCTCTGTTGTTCCGTGTCGAATGTCATTACTAACACACAGAGGCCTCTTTAATACTTGAGCCCTTCTTTTTCGTCACCACCTGCAGTGTGGTGGGATTTTAGCTGGGGTCAAAAGTGTGCCAGAAGCAGTGCTATTAACCCTGCATATTGTTCCTTTCTATGAAGGGGCAGTCCTCAAGCAGACTCTTCCTCTGTTCTTTTTAGAGCAGATTGCATTCCTTCCAGTTAGCTTGGACTTCGTTAGCTGGCTCTCAAAGAACCTTCATGCAGATTTTGCAACAGTGGACACTCTTTTCTTTCCATTTACACAACCCTCATTTTTCAACTCCTGTTTACGCCAAAGCTGCTCCTCCTTGGGTTTGCTTCACAAACTCACGAAGTAAACAACATCCCTTCTCTCATTCGCTACACGGCCAGAGTCTAAAGACTTCATTCAAATGGAGTGAAAAACAATGAGTCTTCTCCACTGTGTGTTTGTGGGAGTGTGTCTTAACTTAACAAAGACAGGCTGGTGCTCACTTTGTAACGTGACAGAGTCGCTTTAGCATCTTAGTCAAGGGAGGAGGGGTTTCCAGCGATCACAGCAGTGGTATTTTCTTCTGCTGCAGCAGGGAAATGTAAATCAGTACAGGGATGTTGTTCACACTTCACATGTGATTTCACGTTAATGGTGTCACTCGTAACGCTAAGCTTGCATTCTTTTTATTTCTTGTTTCTAATCTTTACTTGAAGCTTTTCATGAGGTTATTTCAAAAACATTAGTCTGTAATTAATGATTAACTGCTGGTGTGTTTATCGCCAATTAATCATTAAATTTGTGTAATTATTTAACTCCAACACAGATGGTAAAACAGCTGTTATTGAATTGAATCAGTCAAAAGTATATAATAATCAAGCAGGCCTGGGTCCTCCATCATTTTACGATTGCGTGCTTGCTACCCTGGAGAGATGGGAACACGTTGAATATGTGGTGTGAGTGATGGCTATTCATCCTCTGTGTAGATGCTGTCCATGTGGTGATTCATATTGTATGTAGGTGGAGGAGAATGCTGTAACTGGGCATGTGTGTCTGTAGCTTTAGATCAGAGACTGTTAAGAGTGCTGAGCCTGAAAAGATGTTACACTGGCTCCAACGAAAACCAGAGAGGGATTTGTTTTGCTCAATAAGTGGTGAAAATTCTGGCAAAATGGCCTTGCCTCCCCATTCTCTACCACACACACAGTGGCTGATTTATAAGTCTGGATGTTTCCAGTTTCCTGCTGTTGTGTTAAATTGGGAGGTGGGGTGATTAAACTGATAGCAAAGCTTTCATTCTAGTTCACAGTCAGTTAACAACAACCAGATTGGTCCCAAAAAAAAAAAATTCTGTGATTTGCTTCATTTATTGATATGTTTTTTTTTTTAAAGAATTACAGCACATGAGAGGAAAAGTAAACAGGGTTGATCAAAGAAGTATGTGCTTCATGTTCTGAGTCATTTGATTCTGGTCTTGACCCAGTAAATGTAAAAAAAGCTACTATCAACACAAGAGCTTTCATATCCCCTGCCTATCTGACCAGTGCTTGAAGCTCCAGAGCCCAGAATGCAGAGAACAGCAAGTCCTCAGCCATCATCATTAGGGCTGCATGGCTGTGGACACTAATGGCTGTCCCCGTTTTGCTGCCTCGGCACATTTAGACGACTCATCTGAGGATTGAGGGTGTGAACACATGAATTAATTCAAGGGAGGTGAATCAGTGCTTCTTTTCCTGCTTTGGAACAAGATGTAGGATAAAAAAAAAAAACCTATATCAAGGAGCTAACACAATTGCGCTCATTCAACCATCCCATTGAATCATCAAAGGATGCTAATGGATGAGTTTGTCCTTTATCTCCATTTAAAGCCTGGAAATGATGGTGTTGTTTACTTGTTTCTAAATTGAGAAGGGGTGGGCATGGGGAAACAGTGGTGGCAGTGTTAAAACTGGGGGGATGGTAAAATTGATGGGCAATGGATGCGCTCTCCCCATACTCCTTATTGTGTTTTAAGATTTCAAATAGCTACATACATATCCATGAAAGGGAAACACCTGAATGTGTGGTGGTAAATGTCTATATGCACATTTCAGCAAATGAAGATTTATCACCACAGTTTCTCTAGAAAGTGGTAAATGCAATATTTGAAAATCAATAAAAGGTCATGACAGGGCACATTCATCAAGTTTGTTTATTTCTTCAGTCATGGCAGAAAGCTTTACATGGCCATCTTTTTCCAATTACATGCAAAGGCGGACATGGTCTCACCCTCTTCCTGCTGGTTTGTAGTGGCAGTATAGATTTTCAGCCATCAGAATGAACTCTACAGTGAAGAGCCTGCAGTCATTGTGCATGGCTTTTCCCTGGTTTTGGGCACAATCATTCCCTACTTCAAATGTACACTTTACAAATCAATAAGCTTTCACAGTAATTTAACTCTGTATGCCCCTGAGTACTTACACTCTCAGCAGCAAATCCACTATATCTTCAGTAGAATCAAATCAGCATGACTCCTTGTTGTCATTGCACTCTCAAAAAGGCTCTTTAATTGATGTCATGGCACAGACTGCATGGCATTATGGGTTTATTTTTCTCTATGTAAGCCCTTTACAGGGTTAACTCAAGAGGATGCAGATAAATTGTGCCTGGTTTTCTTCTTGGTTTGGCTAGATTTGCCAAAATTTCACATATATATTTTACCTCTGATTCCAGTGTGATTCTGGCATGTAGGGTGACATTGATGATGATTAGCCCAATGGCAGAGCTCTGCTCCTACCTTATTCAGATCAATAGTCATTGCAGGGAGATCAATCTCCCATATTGAGCAGAGGTCAGGATCCCAAATGACAAAAATGTTGGTTGTGACCAAACTGGACCTCAGCGGCTGATGTCGGTTATACTTGTCATGAGCAAAAATATTTGTTTGATTAATTACATGATTGCATTTTGATGCATTACATTTCTTTCTGAGTTAACCAGAAAAAGAAAAAACAGTGACCCTCTAACAACAAACAACATAATTCATTCTGTTCCCCCTCAGTTTTTCTCCTCGGGATTAACAGCAAAGTGCTCAGCACTGCAGACAACTGGTGCTAGAGAATCAAAGCATTTGCCTGTTGCTAAGAAGCACTGTACCGTCCATTGTTCATCATTAGTCAGAGCTGTGGAATATGCATTATGGATGTTGCAGTCAGTCAGTCAGTCTACATCACACATGAACTGTGTTAAGAGTGTTTGGAGAGAAAAGTAAGGATGTTGGACAGTGAAGAGCCTGCCTCAGACTGACCATAAGTCCTACTGTGACCACAGCATGAGATAGACTCACAGATCAATCAAAGTCTTCATTAATGGAAACAACTGTACAATTCTGTTCATTACCAGCCTCTTAAAAAAGTAAAAGGTGGAATACATTTGCCACTTCTGTCCTTTTCATGTGTTAATTCTGTCTAAAAAGATCCAAAGAGGATAAATTGAAGATTCAATATTTTTAAATACTAAATGTGTTTTCTTGTGTGGTCGATTTTGTCCTGTCCCAGTAAAGACAGGTCATGAATGAAGCACTGGCTGCTGTTATTGACATATTTTATTTGATCTAAACACCCTTCAGTCAAACTGAAACCCTTTAGTAGGGCAAACAACATTCAATGCACAGTGTTGCATGTGTCGTTAAACAGAACTTTCACACTTCTGGAAGCAAAAAGATGAACATGTAGATTTTTGAGGATTATGGTTGGGGGGAAAAAACCTAATGTTATTTTGTTATAGGTTTTTAAAATGCACGTTCATACAAAATAGAAGTGCACAGATAAAAAGAAAACATTTTGTAGGAAAGTCTGCTGTCAAATGTTCTCTCTCAGTGCTGTCCAAACTTCAATATGTCCAAAACAGAGCAATTCCTAAGCCCTTTAATAGAGTCTTTCAGGGAGGCACAGGAAGAGGAACAAATGCCTCTATTCAGTAGCGTCCAAAATGCTAATGCCTCCGGCTCTTAACACGTTTATAAGGGTTCCCATGTCACGACATGGCATCGTCTACCCCTAATGGTGGCTGTGGCTGTGGACCGCATGAAAAAGCCAGACAAATTACAGAACATGACAAATATGACAACAAGATTGCTGGTTACCCAGGGAACAGGAAACCCTGTTTTCCCTCTGGAAGTTTCACGTTATGTCACACTGAATATTGAGGTTTATTTTGTCACAAAGACTGTGGTCATTGAAACCTTCGAACCTCCGTTCGAAGCGGAGCCTCATCCCTGACATTTAAAATGTCTATAAAAAGTTACTGACATTAAGCGGTTTTGTGTCAACAAGAGCCAGCACATGAGGGTCGTCGTGGTCTTTGTGGAATGGTTAAAAGGGAAACCAAAGAAATAAAGCAACCAATAGTACGGGTGCCGATATTGGAAATTGGCCATTCCAGTGCCTTATATTGAATTCCTGTAACTATGCACATCAGTATTTAAATGGCAGCAACACAAAAATAAGTACTGGAGAAAGTTTCTGCTCGCAAATAAATGAAGGTCAGACTGGGTTTAGCTTGAGAAAGCAATTACTCCTTATCTGCATGAGTGTTGGAAGGCAGGCAGCAGAGCGAGGCTTCAGCTTCCAGGTCCCGTTGCATTGACATTCCATCAGCTTCTCAGAAGGTATTTCTTGAGTGACATTGTGGCTAACCTGTGGAACAGGTCTCAGTGGTGCATCGATGAGTTTGAATGATTGGACAAAGGAATGTGTCAAACCTTTCTCTCAACTCCTAATTCCATTTTCAATATGGCATTTCTCGATCCAAAGCTTTTCCAGATGGCCATTTGGTGACAAGACAAAACATGGATTGACATTATTGAACTGTCCAGGGGATGTAGCGTGAGGTGCAGTCTCCAAAGACTACACTCCCTATCGTGCCATCGTTATCGATGTATGTTAAAATTGAAAGTACAAAATAAACATTAGTGTAAATTGATAACAGTTGAGCAACAGAGTGACCGACTGCCATTAGTGCATCTTTTCAAGAGAAGTGAATTATTGTGTATTCTCTCTTTTCAAAGGTTTTACCCTAGTTAGGCCTGGGTCGTACTTTACACATCTGTGTCCACACAGATCCTCTGTGGTCTCTGTGAAATTTCATCATCTACCCATGTCCATATCCACATGCGCAGATCGTTTGTGGACATATGTGAACTCCCCAACTTTAGTGACCCCATTGACTGTACGCTCTGACTGTGCATGCTCTTTATAGCACAACACTTTCCACTCCAGTCAGTAATGCACTTTGGTTTTTATAAAAACAGACATTGAAGAAGATGGTAATCGTTTGCTTGATGTTGAGAGGAGGTCCACCAGTAACCACACATGTCCAAGCCATTGTTCAAAGAGTAAAAGAAAAAACAAAACTCCAGGTGAGAAATTACTGCTTTTGGGATGAAATGTAAGTGAGGACACATGCATGTAATTCCAGACAGACGCACACTAATTTTAGTATGACTGGAGTTGCACACGCATGCAGAAATGTGAAGGGACACAGAACACAGAAAGTACGACCCAAACCTTAATGCTTGGTGTTTTAAATACTGTGTTTTACCATCATTTACATTATTTCTGTCATGGTCAAGTGCCCACTAGTGCACCAGTTCTCCTTGCTCTTTTTTACTTGAAGTCAAGGGCGGAACTGTTAAGCTGGATATTATTATATGATTGTGCCAAGGACAAAGTTATACCAGGTTTGTTACAGTCTGGGACACTTTCTCATCAGTCACAATGGCAGGTGAAATAAAACACTGTGTGATATGTTCATTCATTCGGACATTAGCAATATAGATTTGCCCTCTGAGTGTAACGGGGGCTGGAGGCAATCCCAGCTGACATTGGGCTGACATTCACCAGTCTATCACAGGACTGACATAGACTGACATGACACAAATATTCACTCATGCTATTCCCATTCACACTAATGGGCAATTTAGAATCGTTAATTGTCCTAACCTGCGTGTCTCTGGACTGTGGGAGAGTAAGCCAGACAACCAGCAGAAAACCCATCGGCACATTATCGTGCTGTTACACAACCTTTCCTGACTGGAAACTAAAGTTTGTGTTGCTTTGTAAGCCACTCGCCCCAGCACCAACATCACATATTTGGTATACAAGGATTGTTTTTTCCCAGCTGCCTCTACCACAAAGTTTAAATGTGCTATTCTGTGATATAAGTGTATGAAATCCTTACAAATGATCAACCAAGACTGAAGTAGACCAGCAACTCTTGTGTCTATAAGCTAAAAACATGGATTTTCTCTATGGACTTTGGTGCAGTAGGGTGATCACTTGAAGAATTGCATTGTTAGAATATTGGTTCCCAAAAATATATGTAGTGCAAGAATGCACTCATGTGCAGATTCAATTTTGGTCTCCCATCATGTCTACAAGCTGGTCAATGCAAACTTTCAGAATACTTTGGCCAAATGTTTGGCCCATCTGCCATGAACAAACTGAATTGCTTTTATGTCATAAAAAAACACACCATTCTATAGTGAGTGGTACATTCTCTTTGATGGACCATCTTTGTTGTCATTGTTCCACAGCTCTTTTCTTGTCAAGTACTGATTGTACACTGCATCTTCAGTGCTTTCAGTCTGTTGACATGAGCATCAAAAGACATAATGAGCTTGAAGTTGCTGGTACCTTTTAGTCAAACAAAGCTCTTCACATTTGTGTTGTTTGCCTTTGGATGACCTGTGCTGCTGAGCTCACAATGCCATTTGTTCCGTCACCAGTTAACTTCATTATCCAGCCACCATGAGCGGCCACAGCGAGGTCAGCTACAAGTCTGTGCCTGGATCACCACTGGCTAACCTGCTACAAAGATATATTACTAACCACAACACAAATCTATGTTGCCTAAGTGTTTGGAGGAGTATGCATGGTGACATTACCATTCTTTCCCCTTGCTGCAGATAGAGACGGAATGCCATCAATAATGATTTTTTACTTCCATTTTCTTCCTCCCCCCTGCCACAAATTAGATATTATCCCACTCAGTGTAGGTTCTGTTGCTGCACAGAAGGCAAATTATGTTGCTGCCTCAATACTTCAAAATAAATGTATATTCAGAAATTGTGGACTCCAGTCTTTTGTGGCTCCAACCTCTTAATAGCTCTTGAGACTTGAATTATCTCCTTCTTTGAAATTAGTTTTTTTTTGTAGCTATTATATCAAACTCCCCCGGTTTAACCATTTACATACAGTCTGTTGCCATGACAATTATGTGTTTTTGTTTTTTTACATTGCTTACTTTTTGCTTTTATGGATACATGGCAGCTCTAGTCATAGTCCATCATTTCCTCTGATTGCCCTCAGGTATGATAAGGTACTCATCCAAATCACTGGATCAGATATTGTGAGAAAGTGGTGAATATCTGTTGTTTTAAAAGCAGGAAAGTCTGTCAGATTGAAAGGTTATGATATTGGTTTCTTTTCAGACACACAAGAGGTATCAAGCCATCCCTAAATGCCATTCCTGTTGTGCTATAATCAGCTCCAGTTTTCCAAGTTTCCTGCTGTGTTATTCAGAAATTGGTTGTTTGTGTGTTCAATGCTCTCTCATGAGAATGAAATAATATAGAAAAACTGTCTGACTTGGGAGTTTTTTCGTATTATTACACATTGTTTGACCAAGTGGTAATTATAGGACCATGACATAAACAAATTAAAATAGATTTTATTATTATTGTTATTATTTTTTAATTAAATAAACTATCACAACAGAAAGTTCTGAGCCAGTATTTGAATTTAACAGGACATGCTGAGGTACCATATACTGCAATATTGGTTGAAATAACCAGAAAACATAAATTGGCCAATGATAAATTGAATGTGGGAATAGTACAGCTGTTAGTTCTCCTCGATGTGACTTTTTGTACAGCAAACAGCAGCAAAACCTCCACCCACACAGAAAACACAAAGCAATATTCTGTCTTCAGGCAGAGCTTTTGATGTTGGCCTGACAAAGGCACCGAACTCCAAAAGCTCTTTTCACTTTTTTAAATGCCCCATGTGTCCTTTCAAGTTGTGAAAAGATAACTTTCTGGGTGTGCCTCGTGCTTCAGTTTGAAACGGGCATTTGTTATACATTTGTTTGAGCATCCTTTCAAATGATACTGGCTCTCTGAAATGCTGAGAACTTTAAGCTCTTTATTTGGTGACACTCTCCACGTCTGTCACAGTGGTTATGATGCTGGATACATATTTCATCATGACTACTTTGTCCTGTGGTTACATTTCTTCTTTTACGTTTTTTTGTTCTCCTCTTTTATCATTGCACTTTACCACTGCGGCCCATAAAGAGTGAAATAGAAATGGAAGTCAGCCATTTTTATGACTGGCTCTTGAGTTGTTCACCTAATGAAGGGACTGTACCGGTTAAGTTGTAGGCAAATGTTGGGTTCAACAGGCCCCTCTGGACACACTGAATTATTTATCATTGACTGAGTTTTTCCATGTATTCTGGGCTGTGCTTGATTGTCAATGAATATACAGTATGTAGTATGAAAACTATAAGTAGACATTGACAAGCAATCCATCAAGTGAAGATATTTGCATGGTAGATTTCCTGGTACACTAAAAAGAATTGTTGCTGTGGGCTATTAACCTCACATGGGATAATTGGCTACTGGGAGAGGCTCTGAGAAATGTAAGGCTCCAGGATTCTCACTAATAGTTCCCACATTAAAAAAACACAAAAAAAGTAAAATTTTAAAGGTAAATATTGGAGATACAATGATTTCCAGTTGTTGCCAAGGCAAAGTAACATTGAGAGAAAATTGTCAGCCCACACACACACTGAAGTAGAGGTGCTTTTTTGTGTTCAGTGAATGACCATGAGGATGAAGTTTGAAAGGTTGTGTAGCAAGCCTATTGATGAGCATTTCTTTGTAAAAACACACACTCCCAGCCTTACACACACACACACACACACACACACACACACACATCTTTAATTCGTCTGCCTCCTCATCTCTTGCTGTGCGACCATGTGAGACGGATCCTGTCGACATTTTCCACCTCAGGATTAAATGTGTAGCGCGACGGGCCGCTCTGCCTCAGTGCTTCTAAAGAGCTGACCTCCGCGGAAGTGTGTGTGTGAAGAGGTGGCGGACAGGGCGCTCCTTAAAAGGCCATTAGATCCTTAAGGCTTATTATGGGTGGGTGTGCAACTAAATTATCTCCCCTGCTTTTCCTTGTCATAAGACGGTAGTTGGGAATAGGGGCTGTCATGATAACAGCAAAAAAAAAAAAATGAAACACCTCAGTATAGGAATGAGGCCACAACACAGATGGACAAGCTACTGCCACAACTGCATGAGAAGTCACCTCCTCCGCCACCACATTTAGACCAGTTCAGAGAGAAACGATGGCAACTGCACAGATGGCACCACGTGGTAAGTCTATCAAATTAAGCTAAATTGGTGTAGCTGCATGTTGCAGCTCACTCTTCCCTTCCAAATGTGTTGGAGAAGCTATGCAGCCTCCAGTTAGCATCAAAACTTAAAGGTAAAACATGGGCAGCCTTTATTGAGCTGACCCAGCTGGTGATACAGTATGTAAATTAAGGCGCAAAGTCTCGTTCTACAATCAGAGGATTGTACACCCAAAAATGTATCATATTTATTTTATATTTATCTAACCATACAGTGTTTATCCTAACCTAGTCTACCTCCCTTGCAGTAAGTCAAACACCTGCTACTATACTCGAACATCTCTGCTGCTACGTACAGCCACCCTTGAGGGGTGGGAGGTTGTGATAGTTGAGCAAAAAAAAAAAAAAAGATCCTACTGGAAATAATTAATCCTACTGGATGGCATCAGGAGAACACACTGGTGGTGCCTTGAGTGTTTCCTGATGAACCTTTTCTGTGGCAGGTGGGCCGTTAACTGATGGAGGTGATCATCTTTTCATTTAGCTTCCTGCCTGCAGGACTTTTCCATTAAATTACAACTGAGCCGTCCTCTCCAGAGAAGAGGATTTGATTCAGGCTCTATGAGTGTGTGCAATTGTGTGAGCAGGTCTGTGTGCATAATGTGAGTCTATGTGTGTGTACACACACAGCAAGACTCTGGGCCAAAGTGTGTATGCTGATCCATCCAATCATTTTAAAACCATGTGTGTCCAGGGTATATCTCAAAGTAGAGCCAAGCCTGGTTGCCATGCCAACACATTATGCTGAGAAACACTGCGTTTATCTTAATGAATTCATTATTCAAGTTTATATTTGACTCTGTATTCTGTCAGCTGTGTACACACTCTAAATAGCAGTGGAGTAGAGGCCTCTTCCATTGCAAAAAGTGACCTGGGGAAAAAGCTTATTGATTCTTGGTGGGGGGACATGATTAAATTGAGTTCTAAGTGGGCACTTTATCTGAACTTGTCTACTGGACAGGAGATAGGAAACTATAGGAGACAGTGTGCTTTTTTACGGGTAATGCTATACTATTTTCTCTTTGAAGTGTTGAAATTAATCCCCCACCTCCTTTTACACAGGTTCAACGGAAAAGATAGTCTCATAACTCTGAGCCTTCAAAGTGAAAAGCGATTCGATTGACCAGTCGACCGCTGGTCACTCTTTACGTGGAAACCTGAAATATCACCAAGTACATTGAAGGTGAATTAAAGTTCAGAACAACTGTAAATCTACACATTATCATGTTTAGGCCCAGCCCAATAAAACCAGAAACCCCGCCTCCTCCATTTTGTGTGTTATCGTGTCCTTAGATGAGACACTGAACCCCAAATGGCCCCTAACAACTGTGCCAGCAGCATGTAGGAAAGGAAAGTATAGGAAAGGAAAACATTGTCTACTACTGCTTCTAGGTCTGCTACTACCACTCCTACTGCTGCTGCAGCTACTACTACTACTACTACTACTACTACTACTACTACTACTACTGCTTCTGCCACTGGTATTGCCATTGCTGCTGCCACTATTACTACCTTGACGATGCTACTACTACCCCCACGTCTAATGTTACTGCTACTGTTCCATCACCTCCTCTTCCTCCTACGAGTACTTCTACTACTCCTACTAATAATAATAATGAAATACTGCTCACAGCAAATTTAAATGTCAATGATTTTCACTGCCATGTGAGAGACTTGAGCATGGAAAGACAATCATGTTTGATGCTTGATGCAAGTACTATGGGTGTGGTGCAGCCGTAGGTGGAACAGACGTTGTTGTGCACATTGTGTTCAGTAGGTGTACTAATCAGGAGTAGGGATCCCCTGATCACTGCCATGATCGCTGAGAGCACCATCTGTGATGCTCGGCTGGCCGGCAGTCTGGCAGTGAGAGAGATGGGTAACAGTCTGCTGCTCAGTCTCTGTCCTTCCCTCTCAAGGCTTTACTCAGCGCTGCCGTCTCACTGCATGAGTAAACTGTTTTTCTTGACTTGAAAGAACCTGGAACCACTTAACACTCGCCTGCAGACACATCTTATGTGACACAACCATTACAACATGAAACATTTCATATTGTTTAGATAAACCACAGAATGTGTGCACTGTAGCCCCCCCATTGGATGTTTTGTGATTCATCTCTTTTTTTTTCATCTTAGATACTATTGTTTGATCAGCATCTTTGTAGTGTGCTGTGCTGAATAAATCAACTGTCATCGGGGATCTGGAAATAATTGAGAGGACCATTTAAGTGCCATGGATAATGGAGAATTGCACATGAATATGGGCAATTTTATTGCTGGAATTTTGCCTGTTTTTCATTAACAGTCACAGGTCATAAACTGCACAACGTGTCACAATTGTAATGGCAGTGGTGCACAGGTTCTCAGACGGAACTTCATACATGTTTGTGACTTTAAAATATGAAAGAAGCATATAAATACACCATCATGTAATACACTGTAGTCAACGGCTCCGCATTGCATCAGCACAAGGAAACTTTTCATCAGTGCCCTCAGCGATGAGTATGAAGATAGGGGTTACTTGTTACTATGGCAACCTGTGAGACAACTATGCACATACAGAAATGCACTTGTGTTCATATCGATTCAGAGTGCAGAGATTAAAAGCCTGTAGTATGAGCAAAATGTAGGTTTTCTGCAAGTGCCAGGTTAGAAGCTTATTGACCGTTTTTGACAGACTGACTAACAGACGACTTTTTTTGTGAAATGGGCTGTGTGCCTGAAGTTCAATTAAAAGACTCACACTGTGTGTAGACGGAATGTTTGCCAAGTGGTGAGAAACGTGTAAAACAGTCTTGGTGCTTTCTCAGCAGCCTGGTTGTCCTTGAGGAATATTGATGACCCACCTTGTCTCATTTTTAAATCCCTTTAAATCCCTTTGATGCTCTAACTTCTGATGTCTAGGTTTTGGGGGTATCATGTGAGCACTTGTAGTGAAAACATACACCTATTTTGAGCTTTTAGTGCGGCCATGAACTGTGGGTGCAAGCATATCAGTTTTTCTTCCTCTGCTCTCAAAGCATGTCAGTGGAGAAGCACTGTGCCTTCAGTTTTCTTTGGGCTCTGTGCTGTTGTCGCTCTCCTCTCAGTCACTCTGACCTGCCTACAGGGAGCAGCGGGTCAAGAGAGCTTCATTTTAATTCCAGTGACATGATATGGCTGCAGCCCTCCATCTTGTAGTGGTCAGATAACACATAGTGATTGCTGTTTGAGGGAGATAAGACATGTTATAAATTAAAGATGTTCTACAAATATATATGCGAGTGCAGTGGATTTACTAATTTTATAGAGTAACTAAACCCCCTGGTCTGAGGCTAACTCCGCAGAATGCCTTATTTTGAAAATCTGAAATTATCAATGAAGACTACATCACAAAACCAAAGAAGATGAAGAAAGAGAAAATTGCAAAGAGAGAGGGAGAATGGACAATGTTTTCTTCCTTTCTGGTATACATAAGCCATTTCAGTTTCCTGAAGGCACAGATAATAGCCCAGAAGTCATTTAATGCGGTTTGTAGTCTATCCATTAGATTTCACTTATAATTGTAAGACATTAAGACTTTAAATGCATTTCCAATGAGCTGATGAATGCCAATATAGTAGTGTATCTATTACCACAAGGTGGCAACAGCATTAGCTGATAGAGTCCATGTGTGTTTGTGGTAGTCTTCAAACTTATGTGGTTCCTTGAATGCATCTTGTTGTTGCTGTTCTCTGTCCTCCTAAAAATAACACACACGGATTGTCCTTTCCTGTTCTTCGGCCTTCACCAGTTATGTACCTGGGCTGTTTGCCCCTTTTCTGGATTTGGTTTGTGACTTTGGTTTTTGACATCCATCATTCTGATTTTACAAATGTGATACTTGGTTAGCAACTCCAGTGTCATGAAAACATATCTGACTCAAGTAATAGTAAAGTTGTCATGTAACCGACACACTATAGACCTCAACACACTTCATTGCATCACAAAAAATGTATACTGGTTTTATTCTGAATGATATCAAAGTGGTTAGCACTCTTGCCTTTGCAGCAAGAAGACCCGAGTTCCTGGGTTCGAGTTATTGGGTTCGAGCCCCGTTTGGAACATCTTCGGAACAAGGGCCTTTCTGCAAGGAGTTTGCATGTTCTCCCCGTGTGTGCGTGGGTTTCCTCCGGGTTCTCCGGCTTCCTCCCACAGTCCAAAAACATGCGATATGGGGATTAGGTGAATTGGTCACTCTAAATTGACCGTAGGTGTGAGTGTGTGAGTGAATGGTTGTTTGTCTCTATATGTGGCCCTGTGATGGACTGGCGAACTGTCCAGGGTGTACCCCGCCTATCGCCCAATGTCTGCTGAGATAGGCACAGCACCCCCCGTGACCCTCTGGTGGAGGATAAAGCGGTAGATAATGGATGGATGGATGGATATCAAAGTCCTAAATTGAAATATGTATCAGTCAAAAACTAATCAGACTTTATGAGAGTTTATTGATCTACATGATCTGCTTCTGCCTTCTCCCTGACTTCCTTTGTGGCATTTTAACATTTTGGTTCAAAGTGTGAATAAATGTTTGCCTTCTTTCCTCTGTAAGTCTTGTCCAAAAGCAGTCAATCAGCTGGTCTGGAAGAGTGAATGGGCCAGAGGAGCAGAGAGAAAGGGAAAGGGGCTTTTCCCGGGGCAGTCCGCAGGACAATGTCACGTTTGTCTGGCCCGAGTGCACCAATACTAAACATTTCGGAACTGGCAGACCGCCCCGGTACCTACCCATCTCCCCTGGCTTCCAGAGCTGCCCAGCCCCGGAGCACTAAGCATTTGTGCAAAGTTCATAAGGCTTCCCTCTGTTTGTGTCACCATAATGGCAGCTCCATCCTGTTGTAGTTTAAAGAGTGCTTATAGGCTCTGAGGGCCTGGCGCTGACGCTGCAGAGGCGTGTGAGTGTTCTCAGTTACTGACTTTGGCTGACTACTCTCATTATGAAAGAGACCAGACCCCCTTCACACCCCACCCCCATTCCCGGACTTCTCCACATCTCAGCATCCAGTATCTGATTCTCCTTCATCATGTTCTTCCTTTAAACCCTAATTTGATAGATGGAAACCCCAAGCAAGATACAATGAAGTCGGCCCATACACTTCAGTCCATTTATCTACTTAAAACTCTGCCGACACTTAAATCTGGATCATTATCTGAGTCTGCACCACCTTTGAACTGTCCGTGTATAAGCACGCTACATATGCCAGAATATTTCCCACAGTGTTCATGTATTAACCCCTCACTGAGATCCACCAGACATTTCATTCCTTTTTTCCTTGTTTATTATAGTATTTATTTGAGAACAAAACATCATCCACAAACTTTGGACAAAAAAATAAAAAAATTTGCTCCACCACCACCGTACTGCCTAAACCAAGCACATGTATAAGAAAATCAATATATACATAAATGGTAACTAATAAAAAAGATAAAGGAAATAATATATACATTTGTGTTGATTGTCTGGTATATTCTACCCAACTGTCAGGTATTAAAACTTCTCACTGGTGATGCAAAAGCACAATGAAACGGACTGGGTTCTTCCTTGGGTCATACCCCAATCTCTAAAATTTTGAAATAAATCTGTAGGGATGGATTGGCAAATAAAAACGTAAAATCCAATCTCAACAACAACATTTTAACTGATTCAGTTTATGGGAGTAGTGTGTTCATTATGTTTTTGAAATGGCTTGTGAAGGCTAAGTAATAAATGCTTTTGGACTGGTATCAGTGTCACAAGATACTCAAGGTTGTGAAATCCATATTGGTGTTGGACACGAAAAGTGGAATTTGAGATTGTTTCATTATAATCCTGCAAAATATAAATATAAATTTGCAATTAGCATCGTAAACATAAGATCCTTCGTGGAGGGATTAATATGACACTGGATTTCAAAAAGCTACATTTCCAGATACATCTGTCCAGTCCTTTGAATGTACAATCACCTCCACCGTTTCTCGACTGTCAGCATTTGTTAGGCCTGTGTGATAATAACCTTGTTATTTTTGACTGCCTGTCCCATTGATGCAGCTATGCTCCCGGTTGATTTTTTTTCCATCACGGTTACGACCCACATCAGCATAATTCAAGCATGACCCTCCTCCCTTCTTTCATTTTCTCCTTTTCTCCCTGTTAAAACCTAAGTCTCAGAGCAGGGTCCGCGCCATACATCATCCAGACTGGGGGTCGCGTCCTCCCTTCCCCCTCATGCGTCGTGGGAGAAAGACTGCGGCTTTTTTTGTTGGGCTCGTGGAAGGCTCTTATCGACAGATTCAGCATTCTCTGTTCGCTGAGCTTTTGCTTTACATGTTACCCTGGCCTCCACTCAAGTCCATCTGCATAGAGGTTGAGTCACACTCCTGTTCCTGTTCAACAGTGTGGAACAATCAGGTCCACTTCAATCCAGACGCATATTGAAAAGAATTATAAATGAAAAAAAAAAAAAAATAGCTTTGGTTTTTCAACCCAAAATCCTCTTCTATTAGGGAGATAAAGAAGAGAAACGTGCTTTGAAAGCTGCACACTTCAAAAATACTGGATTAATGCTCAGTGACAGTCCACAGCAGTATTAGCAATTAAGGAGATTGTCAGTGGCTGACAGAAGAAGATTGTAGCAAACTAAACAGATTTCCACACAGTGGGTGATTGGTGCTCGTACCTTGTACACTGTTTAGATGTTTTGTTTTTCCTCAACTGATGATTGCAAATAAGCACTTTTCGTTTAGCTTTCAGGTGCAGGAAACATCTTTCATGGTGCTGAACAGGGGTCCAGATAGAACTTGCATTCCACCACTCTGCTTTGTACACAGGCGGTGAATGGCCTTTAGATGGGGCTTTGTGGGAATGATTGTCAGTAGCTTAATGAGCTTCTTTGCCCAGCTCGAGGCTTTTGCAACGTATGTGACTACAGTGGATCAGTTCTTGTCCCTCTCCAGCTTGAATGACATGACAAGAGAACGAGCTCAGCACTCTCCACAGAAGTCTGATTTTGTCTCAGTCATGGTTTTCTTTGATTCTGGATGTCTTAGAAGGGGATTGTTTTCTTCTCTCGTGAGGACAAGAGCTGAAAATGAATTTAAATCTTAGGAAAGTATTCTTTAGTATCTGAGAACATCTTTTAATCTGTTTCAATCATGTATGATTTGGTCTTTCCTCATGGAAGATGCACACAAGAAGGCATTCATTTGAAATAATTGGCTTATGATTTACACTTGACATGTTGTTTTATTGCATAGTTGTAGTACCTTGTGTCACACCTAGGTTTTTTTATTTATTCCGAGTTCCTATTACACAGTGTGACCTGGATGGCTAATCACCTTCATAGAAAGAACAAATACCATTTTTTTCATGAAATGTCATCATATTGCTCGCATTTCTGTGGTTCCAATGTCTATCAGGGTCTCATAGAAACGTTGCACAGCAGATCTATGACTCAGTGATGAGGCTAAAGAACATGACAGTTTGTGGGGGCTCAAAAATGCCAGGCTAATTTGGATGACAGTCATATCCAGTGCAGAAATTATGTTTTTAAACAACATTAGAGTGCTGTTTTCCAAAAACTCTGTGGCTACATTTTTCTATAGATGGGCAACAAAAACAAAGAGACTGAAAAACTCCGTAAACACTTCGTTTCAGTTTCAGCTCAATCTCGGTCTGAGTTGTATCGTGTTGATGAAGAGAGAATCAACTTTCTTTTTTTTACCGGCATGTGAGCATGGATTTAAAATACTGAAAGATTGTAGTGTGGTTGCAGCTTGATTTAAAGCTTAGCTAATAGCACAGCATGCAGTGCTCAGTCTTCACATTGAATTATTTATTATTAAGAAAATGTTCATATTTAGATGTTTAGATAAACTGCAAAATGTAAAGCGTTTTTGGAGGATTACAAAATTCAGCGCATACAACCTCCATTTTTATAACTCCTCAACAATTCAATGCTGTGAACCAAAGATGTCATTTGAAAACAAAAAAAATACATTATCCACATGATCAGCACTTTGGGCACCACTTTTTCTACTCTGTGGAGATTCCAACTAGAAGCTATCTCAGAGTATTCAACTGGAGACTTGACGTGATCAGTGTGTAAGGGCCCTAAGTAAAGCAATTTAAACCCAGTCCTGCTGAGGACCACTGGCTGAGCTCAAAGCAACCAGACAACCTGCTTATACAACCTGCTGGACCAGTAATATATCTCGTGTCTAAAAGGACAGCGCAGACTTAAATCCTGAAAGACTTAGAGTTTTTACACACTCTTAAATGTTTCAACTTAGAAACATATGTGGGGGGAAAAAAAGGTTAGTGTCAAGCCCTGGTATGTCTGGATCATTTCCAGAGTGCTCTCTAAGTAAATACAGACTGTAGTCACATTCCCTTAAGTCCTTTCTGCCTTTTGATTCCTGCCAAAGCAAATTTCCATCAAACTGTCACTGAACAGTGACTGCAATGAAAACTGACCATTTGGTGCATCACTGACCTCCCAGTACTTTCACTTTACAAGCCGTTTACTTTGAAATGACCACTCATCATGCGTACTGTAAAATAGTAATAGTACAAAAAAGCCGTTTCTCATCTGCAAGGGACAATAATCGCATGTATTCAGTATGACCTACTCTGTATTAACAGTACACTACAATATACAGTAAGTATTTTTAATTAACTCTGCCAAATTTAGGTTTCTTGTCACTTAACTATTGTTCAATAATTAAACTTTAAACTGAGAAAAATACCGGTTCAACTATAAATGAAGGAAATGTACAACATTTGCTAGCCCAATGACAATTAGGAGGGTTTATTAACAGGAACTGAATTTAAGAAAAAGTTTATAAACACTTTAAAATTGTTCGGTTGTCATAGCTTTAGAATAAGACTTTTATTTGTAGTTCAGGCATTTAAGGACACCGTCCTCTTCTGCCGTCACTTTCTACAATGGCCTCAATGGACAAACCAGGAAGTGGAAAGTAATAATGCAAACAAAGAAGACGGATAGCCTTTCATACCAGAAAGGATGGTTCCCTAATGTGCTTGAGCAATTGAGAATTGAGTGGAATAGTCTCACCATGAGATGTCACACTGGACCTTTAAGGAAAAGTCGGTGAGGACTCTTTTTTAAAATGTGACCGTTTTCTGCTGACTGCTGTTCTGCCATTTTCCCACTGTAAATAATGTGACTCTGCTCTGTCATATTTTAAAACCTCAAACTTCAAGCATTAGGTCCTGAACTCATTCCATTCACCTGCTCTCAACATAACCTCAGCTCAACCCTGCTAAGTGATAGAGGGGGACAGGAACTGGGCCACATACAGTATCCGACAGCTTTGTCAAACAGCTTACCCACAGTAATGGTGTCCAGATGTTCAGCTGTAGGAGCAGGAAAGGAACAGGAAAGTCAAATGTTGAGTTACAGTCGGAGCAGATCTCCTCATTTCACAACATGAAATTAAGATTTTTTTTCCCCGTAGCCTATGTTTATTAGACACCTGAGGGGATTTAAGAAAGATGAGGGTGCATAGGAACAGCATTCGTGTCAAAAAGTAGTTTTGCTGCACATCTGTGTTTGCTGTAGTGCCGTCAGAAATGGCACGAGAAATTTGTTGGCAGAAATAAATTGCCCCAGGGACTGAAGGAGGTAAGGATGTTGGGATATAAGAGCCATCGATCATCTCTTGCCGTGGCACAGTTTCATCTGAGGTAATTTCCAAGATCAGTCAGATGAAGTGAATGGATGTGTAGAGTTAGTTGGTTACGTTAGTTCGAGGAAAGAAAAACATCCCAGTCCCTGCAGTCGCAACTCGCGGATTCATCTCTCTGCCAGCGAGGATCACACACTAATGTGATTATTGTCCTGGGCGAGGGGACACTCCTGTGGGACTTCAAAGAGAGCAGATCAGAGGGAAAATGAAAAAAAAAAAAGAGAGAGAGAAGCTGTAGCTGTGATGCAGACAGGTGCTGTGCACTTTCTGAAACCTTTTCTTTTGCTTTAAACATATTACAGGTTCAAAGAGAGGACTCCAGTATCATCTGCTGTGTACTCTTAGCCACACACAGTGTGCAGGATTTATTATCATGTCGTGTGATATGCTCTGAGGATCAGTTTAAGTGTTCCACTCTGCATGTACCTAAATTATGCAACATGCTGGAATTAAAAGTCACAGTTGTTAGCTCTGATATGGAGAGAGTCGAGGTGGTAATGTCTATGCACCTCACAGTTTGATTTGATTCCGATTCGGAGGGCTACGACTCAATTGTAAAACAATTATAGAGCCGTAATTAAATAATTACACATATTAACTTCCATTAATCTCCATTTGTAAAAAATGGAACAAGAAAGGAAACAACAGTGTGGTGCCTCCACAAAACTGACGTGCCTCAGCACAGCATGGCTCACCTCTACACGGTTTGGTTTGCGTTCCATCACTATAGTACCTCCTCAACATGGGCAGGGTCATCACAACACGCTGCATGAAACTGTTGTGAGTTTGTTTTATATGCAACACACAAACTAGTTTATTGGTGTGCTCTCGCTAAATACACCTGACTCATCCGTTTAATATTGAGATTTTAGACACATCTGTGCTAATTGTTGGAGATTAACACAAGTTTTTAGATTTGTAACTGATCTACAGTTTGGCATTGTTAGGTCTGGTTCTTTGTCAGACATCTTGCTCATGCCTCTTCCAGTGACGGCACTCTGACCAATCAGTGGCCAGCAGTCTGACGTTGTCATGCATAGTGTCGCCTCAGCTAGCTTGAATCCTCATCAGAGCAGGTACAAAAAAAAGTACCAGGTACTATTGTAATGGAAAAACGTGCCGAGTCGAGTCGAGCCGGGACCATGAAGTGGAAATTGCAATTTCCACTTCTTTCACAGGTGGGGTACAACCTGGACACCACAATGGAACAACCATTGATTCTCACGTTCACACATATGGTCACTTTAGAGTGTCCATTGAACCTCTTTTTTTGGACTTGTGGGTGGAAACTGGAGAAACCCGCACAAAATCCATGCACGCACACAAGAGGAGAACATGCAAACTCCACACAGAAAGGCCCTTGTTTGAACAGAGATTCAAAGCGGCAACGTTACCACACTGCAGACACAGGAAGTGATTTGTTTTATGTCCAGAAAGATAGCGGCAATAGCAACATTCTGTAACAGAGCCCGTTTACAGACGAAGCACGCAGCGTACAAGTAATGCTACATTCTTGTGTCTGCACACGAAGAACAGAGGCGGAATAATAAGATGAGAAAATGGGTTATGGTTATGCTTTGCAGCTTTAAACCTGTCCTGCTGAAACATTTGATTTGGTCATGGGAGATTTTGTTTTTGGATTGCCAAATACAAATATGCAGAATCTTTTCTAGAGCACAAGATTTATGTGTATATGTTTGAAATAACATGCATTTTGCAAACTTACTGTATCTCTTAGATATTACTGCTTTACTCTTACAAAGAAATTGCAAAAAAGAGCAGCATGTTAATTTGTAATTTTTTTATATTTGTTGTATTTTTAAGTGCTCAATAAGTACTCTCATTAATTACAATAAACAATTAGACAGACAGTTGGGATATATTATTAATTATCGGTTCATAATCGTACAAACAAGAATTATAAAGCATCTAAGGATTAAGGATTGAGGGTTTGTTTTCTAGCCTGAGGAGAGGAGAGAGCACTCTAGGTTTGATACAGTCCACATTTATATTCCTGTTTGTTATATTAGCAGCACATTTTTGTATTGTACCATAAACCGGCTTTCAGACACACAAAAGAGACGCTAATTAGGAGCTGGAGAAAGCCTCCATCCTCTTTTATTCATGAGAATATTTTGGAAAAAAAGAATTTACTGCACATTACTGACGAGACAAAGGCGCTTCAACGACAATACAAAAACGCTTCATTATTATGTTCTCTTTTCAAACAAACTCCTTCATACATACACTTGTTCCAGGGTGTCTAGTCCCAGCTGGTGTCATGTATATCCCATTGTGGTGCAGTGTGTAGTTACATAAGGCTGCCGGGTCAGTGACCGGTACATACATGGGGTGGGGTCACAAAGGTCGTCCTTCATTAGTTCACATAGAACACACGGGTCAGGCACCGAACAGTTCATCAGGGCTGCTGCTCAATATTTGTCTGCAATTCGGCCCCATTCTTCTGCTCCCCACTCTGCTCCCTCCTCATCCTCTTCTATCCCTCCTCTGCTCAGCTCCAGAGCCCAGGTCTCCTGAGCCTGCTGAAGCCAAAGCCCTCTGAAATGAATGGTGTGATAATGGAACCGTCGTGCTTCCTAAAGTGCAGTCAAATCGAACCAAATCTCAATTACACAACCGTGTTATCTGATATTGCTCCCACTTCCTAATCTCATTTAGTACCTTGTTTGTTTCTCTCTCTCTCTCCCTCTCGATTGCCATTAATTTTTGAATAATAGATGAATTGCATGGCCAAGCTTGTACTAAGATTATGGAAATGTGTCTTGTTGCTATAGTGGTCTGAGCTGAATTTAGTTTGAATTCAGAGGAGAAAAGAGAACAGAATACAATACTTTTTTAAACAATTAATCCAACAATTATTTGGATCATTGAATTACTATTTTTTCTATAAAATATATCAAGTATTGTATAGAGTGGTGAATATTTACTCTACAATAAGCACTGCTCTCAGGAGATCACATATATCCCATTCCATCCTGATCCATTCTTGTGCCACCTAACCGCTGTAAGTATGTGCAACATCTCATATGCATTCCTGTTAATATCAAGTTCATGTTGTATATATTTTTGATTATTTATTCAATTTTTTTTATCTTAGTAATCAATATTATTATACATAGTACAATATACCCTGACTGTCTTTGCTTTATCACCGTAAATTTCCCTGTTGTGGGACTAATAAAGGATCTTATATTCACATTACTTGATGATTATGAGGAGGCCTACAAATAATTAATATTTTGTAGTAAACAACTACCATAGTTGAAAGAACAAAACATACAATTGTATATCTATTACAAGTCAAAGTCTAAGTATCATAGTTTATCACAGATAGTGTATTAATATTATTGATGTGCTCCGACCCATAGTCTAACTACGTAACTTTTGGTGGAGGAGTGTCATGGTCCAAGTTGAGAGTTGTAAGGTTCAGGAATTCTGTAAGTAAAGTATGCTAAACTTTGTTGTTCAATTGTGGCAGAGAGAAAACCTGCAACAGGAGAGTTTATATTCATAATCAAGGCAAGTATTAACGGGAGCATTCATCACATTTCGGTGAAGCTCCCATACTTAAAAATATAATTGTTGTCGTGCGTTTTCTGCTCCCTTTCTCTCACTGTAGTGCCTTCTTTCAGAAGTTCCTCTTGAGTGAAAGCAGTTGCAGCAGACGTCAATGGCATCACATCCTATATTGCTCTGCTGATACAGATCAACATTTATGTGGTTTTGATTATTTAATAATAATATGACGTGTTGATGTCAGAGCTTTTTAAAAGTATTGTCAATTATGTTGACTTGTGGTATGGAGTTCCTAAAAATCTATGCACAAAGGGGAGAATTACATTTTCCAAAAAGAACAAAAAACAAATCAAAAGAAGTTCCACTTGCGCACACACTTGATTGTTGATAAAGAGCCAGGGAGTGTGTCAGATTTGTTGCTGGCTATAATTGATTGGACAGAAAAGAAGAAAATGACTATCTGAAAAACCAAACTGTGCACTCATTACACACTTCAGAAGCACCGTGATGCAAGTCAGTTGGTGCTTAGTGTTAATCAGCTCTGCCTTTGTCTTAATTGTTCCTAAATGGAGGCATTATCATGGCCGTGAGAGAAGTGTAGATCTGCTGTCTTTCCGTTGCAGGTTTTTAGTAAAAAAGAATATTTTAATCCGGCCTGACAAGACGAGGATCTGCTTAATCCTGTTACAGGCTTGCACATTAAATTACAGTAAGACCACGCGCTCTTGCTGCCTGTTGTGTGTGTGTGTGTGAGAAACCAGCAGATGGTTCCAGTTCAACAGCTTATTGTAGTGAACTTTGAATGGTGGACTGCACCCCACGACTGAACAAGAGCATGGATAAGCATGTTCCTCAAGACTACTTGCGATTATAACTTATGACCTATATGATTCCTATATGTGTGATACATTTTTATTATGGGTATATGCTAATTCCATAACAAAAGACAAAGGTCTTCTTTAATGGGCTAAATAGACACTGTATTAATATAATATACTGTGAAAACACACATTGTGATAAAGACAATTGTTTAAAATATTTTATCTTCAATTTGTTTTCTGCCCATAAGCAAGTTCATGATCCACAATCAATAATTATCTGATATTTGTTGCAATAACATCAATATCAACTGTTGAACATTTATATCAAAACATTTATGGCCTACATTTTATGTTTGTTTGTGATTTCCTGAAGTGTTTTTTGAAGTGCTGACAGGCAGCCGTGTGCACCCTCGGCCTGCCCCCTGTGGCGAGAAGCAGCTTTCGGCACAGATGCTCACTGTTATGGAAATCATAGCTGCCTTTGGGCTGATATTTGCCAATCAAAATGCTCACCAATCTCCTCTTGCTTTAGTCTATGTTATCTTAAGAATATTTTAACCACTTTTTAATCACAATAAGGGTTGTGTTGCTTTGTTAACTGCTCATTCGCCTGCTCACACAAAATCTGTGGTTTTACCTCCTACACACCCAGGATTTGCTGGTCTACCTCTACCTTATTTGATAAGTTTCTGTAGGTAAATCCCAACAAAGGATTTTAACCATATTTGAACTTGATTGATGGAGGCAGCAGCGTACATCAACTATTTTGTGCCATGCTGGGAGTTAAATGTAAAAAAAGAAATTACACATACTTCAGTGAAAAACGCTGTCTGTAGGTAAAGAGGCCCTCATATTCTCGTATTATTAAGATTAAGATATCATAGACTTAAGCAGGTGTAGATCAATCTGTTTTCCCATGTGTCCTAACTGGAAGCCATGTTGTCAGAGCAATCATCCAGATCTTATTGCTGCCAGTGCACAAGCACACAAAGCACAGTCAGTACCTCACACAACCACACAAAAAACCGAAACGTTCCCTTCAAGGTGTAATTCCCGAGCAGATGGCTTAACTGTAGGAGTCGAGAAACAACCCGAACTTGCCAGTTGTGTAGTAGAGAGCCAGAAGTTTTCACAGCACCCATTTTAACAGGAAATATCAGTTAGACACAGGTGTTATTGATGACATTAATGAAGCTTTCGGTCTGGTCAGGTACAAAGTAATGAATGAGATCGGTAACACCTGTGTTTGCTCGCTGTTTCATGCCAGACTGGCTGCTGTGTAAAAGGTCTGTTGGCACAATTCAGAGAAAGCTGCTTGATAAAGAATAACAGATGAAAGGGCCTAAAAAGCAATACAATATTTACTGCAATATCATTTTCTCTAATAGCAATATTACAAACAGCAATATACAGTAAATTCAAATTGTAGCCGTCACAAGCACAATCACCCACAGTACAACATGTATAGAATTTTTTTTTTTTTTACATACCCTTTAAGGCTGCACTGTGTACAATTTTTGTTGTGTTATTTTTGTGCTTTTGTTTGGTCTTTGTGAACAGATGTGATTTGTTTGCTGCATCCTTCATCTAGACAAAACCATCTCTCTCAATCAATACTATCAGACCTGTCTGAGGGAGTGTTTGTGTGTATACAGCAGCAGTGCACGGGTGGGTGTGTACAAGAAGCATTGATTTCATTAGAATGCTGATTGACTGGGCTTTATTAGAAGTAACGTCTGAAATGTTTTATGGGCACTTTGTGTTTTCAGTATTCTCTTTTTTTTACTAGTACAGTGTTGTTGTTGTTGCCTCTGTCTGTCTGGGCATAAAATCAAATCCCTTCTTGTGTGCAAGTGACAAAATGTCGCCAGGTGACATGACATCTGAGTGCAGCTATACTGAGAAACACAGCGAGTTGTGCTTCTCAGCATAGTCAGCATTGTCTGACACTGGTTTGAATGTAACAGACATTTCAATCAAGATGTTATGCACAGTTTTACATTCAAGCTTGTACATTAACTTGTAGCTCAAGATGAGATTTAGGGCAGCTGTCTGTGCAGCTTTTTATTGTGACAAATATATTAATGATGATGGGGTAAAATTAGGTTAAGATAAGATAAGATAAGAAGTCCTTTATTCGTCCCGCAGTGGGGAAATTTACAGTGTTACAGCAGCAAGACAGTAAGGATAAGGATAATAAATAATAAACATGCATTACCAAAAAGAAATAGAATATATAAAGTACAATATATAAAGATATTAACACTGACTATAAAAATAGGTTTAAAAGTAGAATGTACATTACAACCGGTCTGCAGAATATACACAGTATGCACATGGTATTTATAGTGTAAGGAAACAAGGCTGAGCTATTAAATAAGGATAATAAATAAGGATAAGGATATTACACTGATGAGAAAACTACAGTATAAAAAATTTGACAGTATGAAAAATGACAATATATTGCACTTCAAAAAAAATTTACATTATGAAAAAATATATACAGTATATTACACCAATGAGAGTTAACAGTATATTGCACATGGAGAGTGGAGTGTGTGTGTGTGTGTGTGTGTGTGTGTGTGTGTGTGTGTGGGGTCTACTTAGAGCAGTACTTGTTGTACAGTCTAACAGCTGCAGGGAGGAACGACCTGCGATAACGCTCCTTCAGACATTTTGGATGTTTTAGTCTGTGACTGAAGGAGCTGCCCAGTGCTGCGATGGTGTTCTGCAGGGGGTGGGAGAGGTTGTCCATCAGAGATGATAGCTTGGTAGCCATTCTCCTCTCTCCCACCACCTCCACTGGTTCCAGGGGACATCCAAGGACAGAGCTGGCTTTCTTAATCAGCCTGTCCAGCCTCTTCCTGTCTGCAGCTGTGATGCCACTGCCCCAGCAGACCACTGCGTAAAAAATGGCTGATGCCACTACTGAGTCGTAGAAGGTCTTCAGGAGTTCTCCCTGAACTCCAAAAGACCTTAGTTTCCTCAACAGGTAGAGTCTGCTCTGACCCTTCCTGTAGAGCGCAGCAGCATGATCAGACCAGTCCAGTTTATTGTTAAGGTGAACACCCAGGTATTTGTAAGATGTCACCATCTCTATGTCCTTTTCCTGGATGCACACCGGCGATGGAGGAGAGTGTCGTCTTCTGCGGAAATCCACCACCAGCTCCTTAGTTTTCCCCGCGTTGAGCTGGAGGCGGTTCCGCAGGGACCAGTCCACAAAATCCTGAACAAGTTCTCTGTACTCTCTGTCGTCATCGTCTGTGATGAGGCCGACAATGGCAGAGTCGTCAGAGAACTTCTGCAGGTGACAGGAGGGGGAGCTGTAGGAGAAGTCTGCAGTGTACAGGGTGAAGAGGAACGGAGCCAGAACTGTTCCCTGTGGGGCCCCTGTACTGCAGACAGCCATGTCCGACACACAATCCCGAGTCCTCACATACTGGGGTCGATCAGTCAAATAATCCACAATCCAGGATGTGAGGTGAGGATCAACTCCTGCATGCTCCAGCTTGTCCTTCAGAAATGCTGGCTGGATGGTGTTGAAAGCACTGGAGAAATCAAAAAACATGATCCTCACAGTGCTCCCCGACTTCTCCAGGTGAGAAAGAGCTCTGTCCTGCAGGTAGATGACAGCGTCATCCACCCCGATGCTGGGCTGGTAGGCGAACTGCAGTGGGTCCATCGCTGGTCTCACCACAGGGCGCAGATGAGACAGCACCAGACGCTCCAGGATCTTCATCAGGTGGGATGTTAGTGCCACCGGCCTGTAACTGTTAAAGTCTTTGGGGTGTGGTGTTTTTGGCACTGGTACCACACAGGACGTCTTCCATAAGTGTGGTACTCTCCCCAGTTTCAGGCTCATGTTGAAGATGGTCCCCATTATCCCACACAGCTGAACTGCACAGGATTTGAGGAGCCTGGAGCTGATGCCATCAGGACCTGCAGCCTTCTTCGCCTTGATCTTTTTGAGCTCTTTTCTCACCTGGTTAGGTGTGAAGGACAGATTGGAGCAGGGGGGTTGTGTGATGTTGAACGAGCTTGGAGATGAAGGGAGGGGGGTGGAGGTCGGGCAGTTTACTGGTGATCCAGATGAAAGAGGTTCCAGCAGGGCTGTCGGGGGAGAAGTGGGGGCCTGATCAAACCTATTGAAGAATAAGTTCAAGTCGTTAGCCCACCTCTGGTCCCCTACAGTCTGGGAGTCCAGCTTGTTTTGGCCGGAGATGGTTTTCAGGCCTCTCCAGACTCCGCTGACATCTCTCTGCTGCAGCTGCTCCTCCATCTTCTTCCTGTAGCTGTCCTTCCCCTCCCTGATCTTTCTCCTCAGCTCCCTCTGAACAGTCTTCAGCTCCTCCTTGTTTCCTGACCTAAAAACTCTCTTTTTCTCCTTAAGGAGAGCCTTTATGTCAGGGTTAATCCAGGGTTTGTTGTTAGAGAAACATCGTACTGTCCTGGTGGGTACAGTGCTCTCAACACAGAAGTTTATGTAGTCCGTAATTGTGTTTGTGAGACTGTCGATGTCCTCCCCATGTCCCTCACAAAGTTCGTCCCACACAGTAGACTCAAAACAGTCCATCAGAGCCTCATCGGTCTCCTCAGACCATACTTTCACTGTGCGGGTCACAGCTGGCTGCCTGTGTACCAGAGGTTTGTACACAGGAAGGAGATGAACCAGGTTGTGATCAGATCTTCCGAGGGGGGGGAGAGGGGTTGATTTATATGCCTCCTTGGTGTTGGCATAGAAAAGGTCCAGTATTTTATTGTCTCTGGTGTGGCAGGTGACATACTGAGTGAGTGTGGGCAGAGAGGTGGAAGGAGAGGCATGATTAAAATCCCCAGAGATCAGGAGGAGAGCCTGTGGATGCTGTGTCTGCAGCCTGCTCACCACTGAGTGCAGGACGTCACAGGCTGCATTAGCGTTAGCAGAGGGGGGAACGTACGCAGCTATCGCGATAACATGCGAGAATTCCCGCGGCAGATAGTTCGGTCTCATGCTAACGGCTAACAGTTCCAAGTCCTTACAGCAGTGTTGCTCTTTAATAGTGATGTGCCCAGAGTTACACCATCTATCATTCACAAACACTGCCAGTCCTCCTCCTTTCCTCTTTCCACTCTCTTTCGTCCTGTCCGCGCGAATCAGCTGGAATCCGTCCAGCGCGGTGTCCGTGTCCGGGGCAGCAGCGGTGAGCCACGTCTCGGTGAACAGCATGATGCTGCAGTGCCGGTAATCTCTCTCGTGCCGGGTCAGCGCCGCTAACTCGTCCATTTTATTAGGGAGAGATCTTACATTTCCCATAATAATGGACGGGAGAACAGGTCTGTAACGTCTCCTTCCAGCACGACGTTGGACTCCAGCGCGACACCCCCGTTTTCTCCTCCTGAGCCCACGGGGAATATCGGGTCGCTCCTCCGGCAGCACAGCTGTGCAGCGCAGCGCTAACAGCTGATCCCTACTGTAAACAATGGAGCCGTGACTCCACACGGGATCCCCCGACACGGTCGAAAAGTGTAAAAAACTCACCAACAGGGCCACAACAAGCATGGTGTACTTGGTGCCCATGGTGACAGTGCTTAAACAAAAAGACACACTTAAAAGAAGTTGAAAAAAGTAGGAAAAAACATAGTTTGAAGAGAAAAAGGCTAGAAAATAGCGAGAGCTGCTGCAACAGGCGACCACACGGGAGGCGCCATCTTGCCAGTGTTACGTTGTCTTTTGTGCCAAATTGGTGCACAATGGCTTATGATTTGGTCTTGTTCACGAGGAAGAAAGTTTGTCAGGCAGTGCTGCTCTATATCTGTCAGTCAGAAACAGCTTTAAAGTATGGAGGCAGATTTTTACTCGGTCCACAACACTTTAACTCCCTCTGTGTGCCACCCTCTGTGGCTGAGCTTCTGTCCCCTCTGAGTCTTGGCTAAGCAAGGTTAGGGTTCATATTGGCCTTCCCACAGTGAGCGGCTTTTAACCTCCTGCCAGCGTCATCAATCTGAGGCTGGTGCAATCGCTGCTGAAAGGAGTGGGGATTAAGAAAGCCTGTGGCCTGTAAATCAGAAGAGCTGTATTCTGGGGCCCCCCTCGTGTGCATCATATAGCCCCAATAGGAACGATATACCCCCTGACTTCAGTGCAGACATTGTTACTCTCAGCGGTTAAGCCCAGCAGACCTCCCTCAACCAGATGGCCGAGTTGGTTCCCAATAAATGTTTAACGAGGGGAGAACAAATTAAATCAAAAGGCAAATGATCAAGCACAGTTTGAATGAAGTGTAATCCATCTAAGGTGTTGTTAGCTTGGTAAAGGCTTTTGGCCAGCACAGTAGGTCAATGAGAACACATTGTCTTGTGGGAATTTTTCCATCCCCCCTCTTTCCTCTTAACCAGACCAGTCTTACCAACACGGCACAAGCCAATTAGCAGAAAGCTCTTACCTTTTGATTTTAATCTGTGTTTAGCAACAAACGCAAATCCCCATGTTTGGGAAAGACAAGAACAAAGAAGGAGCCTCAGGCGCTGCTGTGAGATGACTTGTAAATCTTAGATGTCAGATCTAAATTGTGATTGAGTGGGGTGAATTTATATTAAGTATATAACGCACTCAGAGTCTCGTGCCGTGTTGGTGATGCTGTTTAGTGGGCGGAGTGGGGTCAAAAGCTGGTTCAGAAAGGTCAGTATTGAGTCACAGACAGAGTTAATGCCACTGCTATGAGATGGGGCTGAATGGTCCAAACGTTCATCGCTCACTGAATGAATGAAATCGACTCTTTTGTTGTCTGGTCAATTATTCAATTCCATCACTCCAACAGTATTGTGACCTCGGTGTTTCACACTGACTTTAAGGCATGAGGTGGGTTAGGGAAGAGCGAGAATTCAGACAAGCTTTTTAGACACTGCACAGCTGGTTGAACATTGCTATTTGCTGTACAAATGCCCTCCTTCACATTACAGGGATAGTTAAGAGGTAGTTCAGGTTTTTTGAATTGTGGTTGTACGAGGTGTTGGCACTTTATTACTATGATTGTGTGCCTTAAAAAAATCGGTTCACAGAATGAAATCCACACTGCTTGAGTCAATGATATCTATCAGAATATCGATAGTTGAAGTTGCAAAACCACTTACTTTTCCTCACCAAAGTCCATAGGCAAAGTTTGCATTTTTGACTCATAAGGACTTTCATTTGGTAAGTTTGTGTCAACTTAGAATGAAGAATTTCACAAGATAACATAGTTTAACTTATTATTACAATATATATTTATAACTTTATTCTTAAGATATCGTATGTATTTTATTAGAAAAGCCTCTGCCTAAGTGTCAACAACGAGTTTTCTGTCACTGATGGCTATGTTAACAGTGAGTGCAAGTTACGTGTCAAATGTGTCAGTGCCTCATTCACCAACAAATCAAAAAGCCGAACTATCCCTTACATTGGATGCTCCATCAATACTAATAAGACATTGAATGCACTGACTGGACGTCCTAACCTTGTGTGACCCCTTCATGTTAAAACATATCACTTTAATGCAAACACCAGTAAAAAATAATCCATCAGACCAAGAACGTTATCACTTTATATTTCTTCAGAACGCTGATGTCTTGTTAATATTTTCCTCTTTTTTGTTGTTAAGCTCTATGTTAAGCTGTTGAGCTAATTACCACGACACGACCTGCCGAGCTGGGTCACAGCCAACACGGGGAAGACTAATGAGCTGACACCCCAGAGCGTACACATAGGGACAGCACACACTAAAAATTCCCATACATCGCCCCTTTCTCATGCTCCTCCCCGCTCCATTTGTGCACTCTGGACCAATCATGTGGTTATTATAGTCCAGACTCGGGTCTGTTAGCTGGAAAATGGCCCTGTACTCTGCAGCCTGTCAGTGTGTTCGCAGTCAGACGGTTTTTGCTCTGACTGACTATGTACACACCATTTATCCCTCAACATCCCTCAGGCAGCGGTGCTTTGCTGCAGCGGTAGATAAACGTGTAGCTGCATTGTTAATCTCTCTGAGTCATTGTTATCAGAATCGTGCAGGCGCTGATCAAAAACAGCAAAACATTGATTAAATCGGCTCAATTGTGCCTCAACTCTGATGGTAATTTTGATTTTAGTCTTGGCACTCTTTCAGAGTAAATGCCTTATTTTCCCCCCCTCTGCATCTGCCTTGCATTAATAAATGCACTCGCTCCTTCATTTGTTTGTTTGTTTCTTTCCATTGTCAAAAAAACTCACTTTCTGCTCGACACAGCCACAGACATCAAACTACATCACAATTTGAGTCCCAGGGGGAAGCATCAATGATAGTAGGCTCTAATGTCAGTGTTTCTTTGTTGCAGCAAATGTGAACTAGCGCACACCAGAGCTCCTGTTGATGCGAATGGTAATGTACGGTGTGCCAGCAGCAGGTTCTGCCTGGCTGAGCAGAGAGCAGCCGTGCTCCCAGTCACGGGGGGATTTGTGGTGTTTGGGGTTTGCTTTTTTTCTGTCTGCCAGCCAGTGTGTGGGTGGATTCATGGGGGCCTTCTCCGTCTGTGCTGCTCTCACAGGTACAGCGTCTTTCGGCATCACCAGAGAAATGCACTGAGGGAAGCGGAGGAGAAGCACGCATCGTTGTTGTCGAGGAACGTCAAAGATTTACAGTGAAACCATGAGGTCGCAGAGGAGGAGCCCAGGACTGGTCGCAGTGCTGCAATTGATCACCTGTATTTGTGCCTTATATACGACTGCTGCCACCGACATCCCACTGGAGGGTGAGTCTCGAACACTTACTCACACATGCTCACAAAGGAAGCTGGTTTCAATCAGTGCTGCAGTTAAAGGGGCACTTCACTCAGATAGCAAAAACATGTGTTCTTTTTACACACGCACTGGTAACACTTTTCATTTTTAATTCGATTTCTATCCAAATAACCAAGGATGTTGAATCTGAAAAGACTGTTATTGAATTAGACATTTTTAAATTTGATGTCAGTATCAGTATCATATTGGACGATTCCATCAACTTTCTTATAATAGACAGGATCTGAAAGAAAGGCATATCATGCCGCCTAGCCGTAAACACTGCATGCTATATTTTAAAGATCTAAAGTTCATAGTGCATTTAGGGTGTGTCCAGGTGCTTTATTTTATGTTTTCAAACCAAAAGACCAATGAGTGCCATCTCTCATTGAAAAGTGAAATATCAGTGGACTTAGTGGATTGCTATTTTAAAAGGAGATTCTCCACGTAGTAAGAGATGATGCTTTCCCTGTATCGGCTGTTTTTTACAGCAGTAAAATTGGATTTTGACACATTCTAAATGCCCTTTAGTTATTAATGGACTCGAATAGATGAACACCACTTCCTTCAAACCAAGTCGCTGCTTCCCACTGTCTCAAGATGGCACTGGGCCAACCATACTCTTGACTGAACTTCATTTCAAAACACTCGCAGGCATTCAGTGAGCTCAAGTATGATTTGCCATATAAAGGTGAAGTAAGTAGTTTATAGTGCCATCTAGAGGAGAGGCTGAAATTTACAACAAAGAACTGCTCCTCTGCTCACCCCCTCCCTTCCCTGAGCACTACGGTATCCGCAGCCGGTCAAATGTCGTCCTCGTTGTCTTTCTCCGTGTCAGCTGATGAGGTTCGTGAGGCGAGGGAGAGGGTGAGCTACCGCAGCTGTAGCAAATGAAGCGGAGAGAGTGGAGGCGGCACTTCCGCTACAATAAAGCGACGCTTGATTTGTTCTCTCGCGTTTGTCCTTACATGCTCCGGTAGATACTTGGCGTCTCGCTGCTAACAGTGGCAATGCAACAGCGGCCCGCGACCATATTATTTTACATGACTTTTTGAAACACTACGAAAATGAAACAAAAACTATTATGCGGCAACTAGACAATGCAGGAGCACATAATATGTATACAAAAGTTGATTTTGGGTTATATAAACCCATAAATACTACACAGTGTCCCTTTAAACAACAAAGATTGCTAGAAAGAAGAGACACATTGTAGTTATTCCCAAATTAGGAAATCCACTTTTTCAGGATATAAAAGGTAAATTGTCATTCAGCCAGAATAGGAGGTTTAGTCCATATCAGCCAGCTCTATTTGTGACACTGCTTTGTTTTGTATTGTATGTACTAATTGGCACCAGGTGCAAGATGAAGCCCAATGGCTGTTTCCTTTCCATAATGCCACTGTTTAATTCGTTTAAACACACAGATCACACACATCTCCTTCAAACTAGGGCTCTAACTAACGATAATGTTCATCATTTGTTGATGTGCCCATTGCTCTCTTAAGTTAATCGATTGTTGCTTAATCTTTAAAATGCAGAACATAGTGAAAAATGTTGTTCGGTGTTTCCCAAGTGATATCCACTTGTTTGTTTTTCTTCCCACAAACCAAAGAGATTTAGTTTTGTGTCATGGAGAAGCAGAGAAAGCAGCAAATCACAGAAATAGTTTGTGGAGTTTTTTGAAGCATCAGCCAATATGCCAATCATGTTTCTGTAGAGAATCTGATTTGGTGAGTTTAGAATTTTTAGCTATAAGAATGTTCATAAAATCTTTCCCTTAGATTTTTTTTTCACCTGTGGTACTGCGGTTAAGGTCCATGAGGACACCATGATGGTGTGGCCCATATCAGTTCAAGGCACATTTAAAAAAGAAATGGCCTAATAGTCATAGATAATACTGTGTTGTCTTGTGTATCTTAATTTGCAGCTTTTGGTGCTCACTCGTGCAAGTTCAAAGTGATTATTTTTCCTCGCACATTATATTAATGGTCATGTGAAATGCTAGCGGTGCTCAGTAATCCGTCATGCTGCGGCCGTGTAGGGGAAACTGCGCTTATGTTTTTAGTTTCACTTAAATTAGAGCCATTCTTTCTTTACATTCAGTTTGTGATGAGAATTATTTGAGTCACGTCGTGTTTTGCAGTCCAATATTTCACAATGAATCAGCCGAAGGTCTAGATAATAGACACTTAAGCAGAACAAACACACATTAAGGGCAACTCGCACAGAGTGAATTATGAGACACGAGGAACCAGTGGAATAAATGAACAAGGAGAGGTTATGTGGAGTCGCATCATTATTTATTCTCTTCTAATGAGAATGTATCCCTTTGTCGTGCTTTTATCAGGGAGAAAAGCATTGAGTTATTTGGAAGGAAATAATTCACACCACAGAGCACTTTAAGTATTTTGTTGATTGAGTGCATCTGCATTTATTTTCCTTGTTTCTTTTGTGTAGTCTGCATGTTTTCCAGTTTCGTTTTATATCGATCCTCTTCCTCTAAATAATTTGGGAGCATCTCTTGAAGGTTTTATAAAGAACAGCTCAATCTGGTTTTCTGAAATGGCACAAGCCTTTCTGTTCTTACTTATGTCTGAATATCACTTTCATTCAAGCTTGTGTTTCGCATTAAAATGTGTTTGTGTTCAAAAAGGCTTTGTTAATAACACTTGTGATTCTCTCCCTGCTGCCGTGGATGGTGTAGTTTTCGGTCACGTAAACAGTAAGTTCACTCCGCTGTGGTATAAGTGATATCATTAGCTCTGTGTCAGTTCATCTGCAGTCTTGCTGTCAAACACAGCATGTGTATGTGTAACAATAATGTGTTTGACCCGATTCTCATCTCTCATCAGCCGTGACTCCATAACATTGGTATTTTAACTTCGAAGCCTCATCCCGTTCACTTAAACATACTACAGTCACACATGTGGTGTTGTGTGTTTTCCATATTTACCACATGCCACAATGTTTTCATCAAAGCATCATATGAGCTCAATCAAAGACAAAAGGGCAGATGTACAGTTGTTTGTGAGTGTAGCGTAAACAATGACCAAGTCAGGTCACAGATACCACATACTGTGCCTCCTCTTTTTACTTTGGATGTTCCAGGCCTCGGGCTCATTGTGAAATCACTGCATGCCATTGCTTTGTAAAAGTTTTAATCAAGTTGGAAAACCACTGATAACTTATTGGTGTGATTTCATTGACCAATTGTATGCACATTTTGCAAAAATCGAAAAAATAAATACAATTCTTGAAATACCACATAACAGTTTTTATACGTAAAGGTGGTAGAAGAAGTGGTAAATCTGTAATTGGTATCCATATTGGAATAAGAGGTCCACTGAATTCAACATTTGGCCATTGTCAATGTCATCGTCAATTTCCATGTCGTTCTGCAGACAGTCCACCGGCATCTGCAGTTTGATTCTGCATGGTCCCCAACTGAGAAAATGATAACCTTGGAAACATACAGTACTGTGCAAAAGTTTCAGGACACCACCAGCTTTGTTGTTTTTGTCTGACTGTCTGTCAGATTCTTTGATCTTTGCCATTTGGAATGAAGTGATGCGACTTAAAGCTGGTTTTATATTTTAGCAAGCTGTCAATGAGTTTAGCTCATGCTACATGTGTATGTAATTCTCAACCATGTCTTGAGTAAACCTGACATAATAGAAATTTACAGCAGATTTTTCTTTAAATAAAAGTAGGACAAACACAGGATTTACCAGTAACAGCACCAGGTTCCGCTCCAGTATTAACAGAGTTGTGTTATTGTTCAAGTGTAAGGGTAGATCTTGCTAAATACTTAATACATGTAGAGGATGTTTTTTTCTGAAAAATGCTTTTTTCTAACAATAAAAACAACAACAACAAAAAACTGCTTTTCTGGATGGGTCCCAGTAAAGTGAAATAGAAATAATTATCCTCTATTGTCATTATAAAATTGCCAAAACAACACATCTAATGGTGACTTAAGATGCACAGTACTATACTTGAGGTTATATGAGTGAGTCTGCTGGCACCCATATTTGCACAACTCCAAGAATACATGGAAATACAAACAATGGCAATTTACTGGTGAGAAAATTGACGCTACTAAAATGGAATGCAAAATTGTGTATGCATGCGTGGAATGCTATATTAGCGCGAACCCTCATTAAACTATGAATGGAGCCACTGGCATGTATGCAAATCTGGAAGAGGAAAGAGGCTCTGTGCGGACGTGGATCGCAGTAAGTTGGATCTACAGCCTTCCTTGTATGAAAATAGATCTAAGCAGCAACATGCATCAATTTGAATTAAAATGTTCTACCACATAGTGTGAACTCACAGTATTCGCTGAACAGCAGTTAATGGAAAGACACATACATGTGCATTTCGCTACACAGCTCAGTTGAAACTAGGTTTGTGTGTGTATTGGTGTCATTTACACCTTATGTTTCTGTAAACACTATAAGCAGTAACCGTAGTAACAGCTTCTTGCTGGGGACAGGGTCACACAAACTCAACATTTGTTTTCTGCACAGAAAAGAAAAATGGAACCCAAACTACTCTCTGACCATTGGTTCTGTCTTTGTTTATCACAGAGGCCAACTTTTTGAAAAAAAAACAAAAAAACACTCAAAGACAGAAAGCCCTTGTGCTGAAAAAAATCCTCTCAGCCTGTTTCCTTGTTCCGTCTGTTTGTACATGTACAGCAACAGATAAACGTCTGTAATGAACACAAACATGTTTGTACATCTGCCCTTAAGAGTTGTATTCCAAAATCAAAACACTCTTGCACACCAGAGTCATAAAAACAGTATTATTTTTGTGATATTTTGTAGTGCATTATGTTTTTTTTTATATATTTGGGATAGAACTCTGCTTAAGAGTGGTTTTTAACTATAAGTCAAAGTGAAAAGATTATTCTGATTGTGTTCACATGAAGGGTGACCCAACATGATATCTAAACACTGCTATATAGAGAACACAGGGAGAGTTGTGTGGAGCTGATGGGCTTAATTAGCACTGAGTGAATTCATATGACAACATGATTTCACAAAGTAAATTGTGGAAAGAAAAGGCCCCTTTCCCTGTCTCCTTTCTGGAAGACATCAGGCAAATATTCAAAGTTGGTGTTTACTCCAATTACTTGTGCAAGTAAATGTAAATTATCCCGCGGCACAAATAATGCATTGCAAACATTGCCTTTACATTTCATGTGACCACACCAGGAGTAGTCCCAAGATGTTTAAAGGAGTAAACAGGAAGAATATTGAGAATATTCTTACTAAGTCAGAGCCTGAAGATAACCTTAAGGTCTTATAACCTCTGATGTGGCGGTCACAATAAGCCATTGCTTTGATTTAAGGAATCACGAGACAAAAAAAAATGGTTAGAAACCACTGCTGTAGCATGACGTTCCCAATGCTGTACTGTGTGACAGAATTCTGTACTGAAGCCTGCGTTCTCACATTCCTGTGCCCGTGTGCTTGTTTGTTGCCCAGTTGAGCAGCTGCCCACCATCACAGCCCAGTCGCCCAGCTCCCTCATTGCGTTCCCTTTCGACGAGAGCTTCCCCGTGACGTGTGAAGCCAAAGGGAATCCCGAGCCAGAGTGAGTATTGAGGATGAAGAGCCGGTTAGCAGCCAAACACACAACAGTAACAAACAACTACAACAACAGTTGGCCATTGATGAGATGGCCATGATGGACTCTGTCTTGTTTGTGCACTGAGTTTTGAAAAAAAAAATATTAGCTTTCCGCAGTCTTGGCTTTAGAACCTGACATTTCAGTACTGCCTTTTCTTTTATGTAGATTCAGATGGACGAAGAATGGCCAGGAATTCGACCCCTCTCTTGACCCCCGGTTAATGAAAGAAGAGAATTCTGGGACCTTTGTGATACCCAATAATGGGAACCTTACAGAGTACCAGGGAAACTATCGCTGTTACGCCTCAAACAAACTGGGGACCGCCATATCGAAGGAGATTGAGTTCATTGTGCCCAGTGAGTAATATAAATCTGTGGTGTGTGTGTGTGTGTGTGTGTGTGTGTGTGTGTGTGTGTGTGTGTGTGTGTGTGTGGTGCTCTGTTACAGTGCTTTCAGAGTGATTCAGGAGTGGCAGTCCTGTGTAATGACTGCACCTCTTCATTGTGAGCTTTTTACTGCATTGGATGTGGCAGAAAGTCATTGAGGCCTGTGAGGCTTGCTCCACCTCTCCACCAGCATCTGCACTGGAGAAAACATCAAAAGTGATTTGGCCTCTCCGTTCCTTTTGTTACATTTTCTTAACCAGCACCGTCCATAAATTGTCAAGCAAATTCTTTGACTAAATTTGGTTTGGTGTTTCAACCACTCTGCAGTGGTGAAGATGAGCCACACACAATTGTCACAGTGATGTCTGTTTTCTTTCAGTTTCTGGACCGAAAAAAAAAAATCCCACAGATTCCAATCTACTGAATGAATCGGACAGAGCTCAGGCGTCAGGCCCCTCACAACATTCTAGAATGCTATTACTGCCATCTGCTGGAGAGAAGTTGACATGCACCAACTTATTGTATTTCCCCTTTTATGACACTCCACTTCAATGTAGATGTTCCAAAGTTTCCCAAAGAAACAATCGATCCTGTGGTGGTGGAGGAAGGCCAGGCTTTTACTCTGCAGTGTAACCCACCATCCGGAATACCGCCTCTGCAGATCTACTGGATGACTATCAGTAAGTTAAAACCTTTTATTTATGATACATTAACTACTACTATTACTGTAACTAATAAAGGCTTGAGGATTTTTGAAACACAAGGTGCCCAAAGGTGACATTTAAATAAACAGTTACAAGGTGTAAATATTGTGATGCCCTGACTTCTAATGTGAAATGCATTGTTTTAAAACGATATTGTGTTCGTTGTCAGATCTCCAGCATATAGAACAGGATGACCGCGTTTCAACGGGCTTAAACGGTGACCTCTACTTCTCTCACGCGGTGGAGAAGGACAGCAGGATAGACTACTGCTGCTTCGCAGCCTTCCCAAAAATACGAACCATCGTTCAGAAGACCGCCATGTCTGTCATTGTCGAGACAAGTAGGTGCAGCTTCTTTGTCTTCACTCAAAACTCCGTTTTCTTCTTTAAATCATCATGGTACAAACCTTGATTTGGTTCCGAGTGCTGATTATTTTTTTACTTCAAAAGCCATCCCAATGACAAGCTGTCTTGTTTCATGCACCATCTTGGTTTTATATTGTGATTTCTACATTGTTTTGTCATGATGCATCTACATTGTCCTTGTGTTTATTGTTTTTTTTGTTTGTTTCTTTTGTCTCTTTTGTTCACCTCCATTTTAGAAAAAAGTGACATGAGTCCTGAAGCTGGTAAGTTTTGTGAGTAAATCACCCTTGTGCTGTGCATCATCCACACCACAGCTGTTTGAAATCTGTTGCCTTAAGTGAAGTCCCTACACCTCTGATTTGCATTTCTAGTGCCTGATTACCTGATATTCTTCCTTAGCTAATGCAATCCTGCAGAGAAGGCCCTCTCTTCTGACGCCCTCTGGTGACTCGTCACAGACACAGCTGGTCAAAGGAGAAGACTTGAAATTGGAATGTATCGCTGAGGGATTGTAAGTTATTCAAGGTTTTTTAAAACCAAAACAACAAAATATAGCCGGTTCTGGTTTACTGTTCTTATATTAAGACATGTCTCAATCATTGTCTGTGTATAGAAGTATTCAGGTATTAGAACAAACTCCTGTTTTCAAGCCTTAATTTGACTGGCACCAAAACATTTTTTGCAGCCACAGTTAAAATGTACCATACAAGTGGTCAATTGCACTGGTGTCCACTCATATTTGCCATGCTTTATTGTGTATTCACACTAAATGGGAACATAATTTACCAAATTGAACAGACCTGAATCTCCCGGCTGAGGCCGTTCATTCATCAGGAACATCTTTTACTAATGTTATAAATCAGGTGACAAATAGAAGCTGTTTTTCCCAAAAAGTTCAATTCCCAAGTTCCTAGTTTATATATAATGATTGAGACACAAGAACAGGAACAAAAAGGTTCCCTCCATCGTCATCAGGATATCAAAAGATATAAATTGAAACATGGGTATAACGGATCATAACAATTACTGCAAGACTATGTCCGTTTTATACACAGTCTATGGTTTTACTTTGACTCACCTGTGTGTCTCACTTTCTGTCAGTCCAACTCCACAGGTGGAGTGGGTGAAGATGGGTCATCATCTTCCTCTTAAAGCAAAAAAGGATAATCATGGAAAGTTGCTGATTGTACCGAGAGTTGACCAGGAAGACAGCGGGAAGTATATGTGCCTGGCAAAGAACGAATTAGGAGAAGCCATGCATTACTTCACAGTGAGCGTGGAAGGTAGTTACACTGCTGCAACAATCATTTTCTGATCCATCACTTTTCTTTAAACGCGTGTCTGGAGCAGACTTGCTGTCGGAGTGCTGGTTGCACAGTAACAGTGCCACTTAATGATGCTTTAAAAAGAGCCAGATTAGTGCTGGTTGAAAAGCTCACATCAGTTAATTAAAATTGTGAATGCTTCAATTTAAATAGTGTTCAGTCATAAATAACTACCCACCCCCAACTGATACTTCTTATTATGACATTTCAATAATACTTGTTTTTCTTTTAACTTTCCTCCAATTTTCTTTCTTGTAAAATACTTGACAGTTAAATGAAACATGTTTTTAATATCTAACGCCTGCGTTTTGGTGTACTGAAAAGTAAGAAAAAAAAAGATTTGTAGCAACTACGGCAGTCATATATAGTGGATTTAAAGCTCCTCTTGTGGAGAAATGCAATTTAAATACAGTACAAGGTAATACTCAATAAATACGCAAGTGAATGATTTATAGCTTTATGTGCACTCTTAGCAGTCGCTTAGTCTAAAATACTCAAATATGTGGCCCACAAAAGCCCGCAACACTGAGGTGTCGGCGGGCTTTCTAATTTCTAGCATGCTGGAAATTTGATTAGAGTCTGCTGCGACTCCAGCCGAACCCAGCCATTCAAAGACCAGGACAGGGGGAGGGCAGCTGAAACCTGATCAGAAAAACATCAGGGGTTCATCACATAGAAGAAGACAGAAAGGGAAAAAAGACTTTACTGAGTGTAACCATGTTTTTTCCCTAACGATAGTGTACAAACTAATCTGGGCTCCTCCTGGGAAAAGATTGTGTAGTGTGACCTCCTGTCTCAGGTCATTTCACGTTGTGTAAAAGCCATGGAGTGTGAACTTGGATAACATGTGTGCGGCTGAGTTTTTTTTGTCACCTTTCTGTAAATACTTAGTGTGAAACTCACACTCATATCAGTTTGTGCTGACTGTGTGTTCACAGAGCCTCCAGAGTGGGAGTTTGAGCCCGAGAGTCAGCTCAGCATGATCGGCTCGGAGGTCGTGATCAAGTGCTCGGCCAGTGGGACTCCTCAGCCAACCATAACATGGAGGGTGAACGGTGTGCCTCTGCAGGGTCAGTCTCACGCTCACTGTACCACCTGATACCCAGAGAAAATGTGCATTTGTTTAGTTTATGTCGTTAAGGTAAAACACAGAAGCTACAAAATAACACATTTGAAGTTACTTTCGGGGACAACACTGGATCAACAACTCCTGTGTGCTGTGATGTGAAATCGATGATTTTCTTTATGGTTTACAAAGTGTCACAACCTTCAGTTTCCAATCAGAAAAGGGTCTATAACTGTGTCATTAAGCGACAGACATTTTTGTAAAGATATTGTAGGCTTAAGTTGGGCATAGATTTTATGAGATATGAGATAAGCCTTTTGTTAAGATCGGCTTATTTCCACTTGTCCCCACTGGCAGAACCTCTGTTTCTCATGCTGGTTGTGCTCGCAGTGCAGTCACTGTTAATTATGTGTCATTACATAGTACAACCACTCTTTAAAAAACATGAACTCCTCCTGCGGTGTTGACATTTTGTTTGCCTTATTTCTGATGAACACATTACATCAGGTTAAGCATGTGGAAGATGTGCGGGAGAGTCGGTAGGAACGTCGCTGAAGCCAAAAATACTAAATGGGTGTTGAAGGAATCCACCATGAAACGCTGTAAGAATAATCCCGAGCTGTCAAATGCTTTGGATTCTTTAAATTGAATTTCACACAGTGAGAAGAAAACATTGTATCTAAGGGAAAGGGAAACGGACCAGAAAGATCTGTCATACCACAATGCCACTCGTGATGAAAACTGTGACGGTGCAGTTTTTACATTATATAGTAGAAGGACTCAGGCTTTCTTGGATTACTGTTCCAGCCAGCAACCAGCGAAAAAATGTGTTGAGAAGCAAACGTGGCTGTGCTTTTTGGATGAGGGCAGTGTTTTCCAATGTGGCAACAAGCCAATTTTGAAGGTTCGAAAGAAACAATTAACGAGGAAGAGTTTGTTAAATTGTTATTTGAATAGCAGGGAGTGATAATGGTGGGAGATGTTGCACTGCCCTCAGTGACCAAGCGCAACACAAATTATAATACTATCACAAAGAAATGTAACTATCGAAAAAATATATTTATTATATTATTTTTCAGCATAATGTTGAATGCATTGCTTAGAACCTTATAGAACTAAAATGCACCCAAATCCAAACAGACCAAACTCCTTTTTTTTTCTTTTTTTTCGTTTAATGAGCTTGCAGGCTCTGTTTGGTTTCTGTTTTGTTTCACTGTCACTTTCTGCTTTGTTAATCTCTTATTGCTGTGTCACCTTTTTATGTCCTGTGTTTACAATGTTAAATTACCAAATATACTCTCTTTACCGGAGGTAATTTTGAGCATTTACTGTGAATGAATGTCAGTTACCAGTCGATTACCTCTTTATTTAATGCATTTCTTCTTTTAATGTTGACATTTGCTGAGTTTTATTGACTGTACCTTTGGTTGATCACAGACACCCCGGCAGTCAACAAGAAGACATTCGATGACACCATAGTTCTGCATAACGCCAAGGCATCTGACAGTGCTGTCTATCAGTGTGAGGCCTCCAACAGACATGGAAAGCTGCTGTCCAACGCAAACATCATGATTATGAGTATGTATGACAGCCTTTTGTTCCCCGAGCCGCACAGATCCTTCTCTCTGTCATGTTTTTTTTCTTCTTCTTTTTCTTCCTTTTTATCAAGCACATAAAAACAGTGGAAATATTTATTCCAGTGTGTATGAATCATCGTGGTGAGTCACTGGCAGACTGCTGACTGCTGATGAGTCTAACTCCTGAGCTGGAGATGATGTTGGCATTTGCCCATAAAGCAGTGATGATTCCGTGGAAGGTGTGGACGAGAGAGGCTTCCTACAAGCTGCACTGCTTCAATCAGACTGCAATTGCTCCCTGTGGAGCAACAAGTGGTGTTCTGTGACATTTATGCTATATGCTAACAATTTCCTCCACAAGCCCGTGCTGATTTCGGTGTCATAAGGCAAACATGTGCTGCTTTTACACCACATATTTAAAAAAAAAAAAAAAAAAAAAGACGAGGCTGTTGCTTTCCGTTGCTCTTCACCTGTGTGGCGACTTTGTTCTCGGTGACACAGGAGTTAATGACACTGGACAGAGTCTGAATGCTCAGTCCCAGCTGCTGGCTCTGTAAATGATTAGGCGGACAGACAATTTTAATGGGATAGCTTTGACAACCACTGATAACGTGTCCGTGCTCGGCTAACTCATTATTCTATTGTTTATGTCCTTCCTTTCGTTTTTCTATTACAGGTTACTGACAGTCTGACAGCTGAATGCTTTTTTTAAAATCCATAAACATCCCTGCAATTAGCTCAACAAAGACAAACATTTTTTAATTATGTTGTTAGTCCAACTAAAACTAGACCTTTAAAATACATGTAAACATGTTTTAATTTGCATTTGATGGAATTCTGGAGTGTAATTGCATGTATAATGTTCTGTGCAAGATTCAGACCAGTGCATTTTTGGACTGACCAAGAGACCAAATGTATGCTGCAGATAATACACAGTGCAGGATTTCACCCTTCAAATAATGTCTCCTAGATTATTTTGATGATACATCAACTTAGAGCAGGGTGAATGGCAGCACAACAATAATTAGCTGCCAGCTAAACTTGTTTTGGTCTGTGACATCAGATTAACTGGGAAAAAGGCTAATTCTAACAAACTGAAAGTTGGCATATTACCACCTAGAGTAGCAGAGTCAAACACAATGCATTAAAGAACTAGAAAAGCACTCGGAGAGTGCAGACCTCCGCCAAGGCAGCTCAGCCCCCCACAAACTAGCGATAAAAATATTTATATATTTAATATTTAATCACTTGCTCCTGGTCCCATTGCGGACATTTCCTGAAAATTTCATCCAAATCCGCGACTTTTTGAGTTATGTTGTTAATAGACAGACAGACAAAGAAACAAAGAAACAAACTCTGGTGAAAACATATACCTCCTGGCTGAGGTCAACAATCGATTTCCCACCACTGTTTGTATACTGGAGCAAGGACAGTTTGTGAGCTCATTTAACCCATGATTACCTTTCCATTGCTGTGTTTACTTTTTTTTAAACTGCTGCATCTGTGATGTCTTCTTCCTGTTTCACAATGGAGACTCATGATTTACAATTGATATCACCTTCTATTGAATACCTGAAGCTTGTGCTTGAGACCATTTACTCCTCAGGAAAATGTTTCCTGACATTATAAATCATTTGAAATGTAGCCTCATTTTCCCTTTGACTTCCATTCAAATTGCTGAATAACTGCTATTTCTGTCCTACGTCCTAGGTTTCACTGTTTTAAACAGGAAGATATATTTTCTGCCTCCTTAAAGTCGTGACAGTTCAGCAGTCGCAACTTGTTCTGTTATCCGCTGCTTTCCTAACAACCTTTGACTGATGACACGTTTCTGCTTCTGCTGCTTTTTTTTTTTTTTTTGCAGATCTGCCCCCCATGATTTTGACCAAAGACGGAGAGGATTACTCTGCTGTGGAGCGGAAGGGAGTAATGATCCACTGCAAGGTTTTCAGTTCTCCTCCTTCCACAATCACCTGGTTAGCCTGCATGTTTTTTTCTTCTTCTCAGTCTACTACACACCAGCAGAGAGCAGTAGCTCTCAACTGCTTGATGCATACAATCCCTTTGTGCACTGTTCATCTGAATCACTGACCTGCTGCTTCTGTAAAACACACGTCACTTAACAGGCGTGTTATTTTCAGCAAATTTAATTTAATGTTCACAGTGTAGTGTTTATCCATTTTTTTTTTTTTAAACCAGTATTATTGACTTTGTTAATTTATGATTAAAATATATTTTGCAAAAACATAATTTAGGCACGTTTCAAAAACAGTGCCATAGATCCATCAGATATCCCAGCGCAATTCACTTAGAAATTTCCTCATGAGCCAACAGGTCACCAACATCACTCATCCAAACCAAGTCTGCAAAATTGCCTTGTTTACTCATCATTGATGTTCTCTTTCATTGTTTGACACTTCCCTCATCCATGGCCTTATACTCGGTTAATTTATACATTTGAACAAGTGCAAGGCATTTTTGCCCAGAGAAGCTCTGTAAACACCAGAGATGGTTGTGTGGGACAATCTAGCAGATCAGCAGTTAATACTCAAATACTCGGACCAGCCCATCTGGAACCAACAACCAAGTTTAAAGTCACCTAAATCACATACCATTCGGATGCTCAGTTTGAACTTGAAGATAGATAAAGATAGATCTTTATTTTTATTATTTTAAACATTTGTGCAACATTTACAGTGTAGTTGAACACTGAATTTGTAGACTACTTTATCCCATCACCAATTTTTTTTTTTTTTTTTTTTTTACTGTATTTTATATAAATGTTCTGAATGTTCTCATTGCAACACAAGAACACATCTGGCTTTAAACACAACCATTTCCATCACCGTCCTGGACTAAATCAGTACTGTTCACATCCTTATATTTATTTAAAATTTGTTTTTTAAGTTGTCGTGGCACACAATATTAATTTTGTTTCCTTTTAAATGATACCCCCACCACCACCATTTTTTTTTTTGGGGGGGGGGTTATAATTGGACCCCCATGATTAGCAAAGTGGTCAGTGAGTGTATATGTTTCTTTCCATTATTAGAATGCAAAGCCTTTTTTCGAATATGTTTTTCAGGAGCAAAGACGACTCCTCTGAATCTGTAGAGGGTCCGAGATTCACGGTTCACGATAATGGGTCCCTGGAGATCTACAGTGTTGAGAAAGACGACACGGGCCAGTACACGTGCTTAGCTAAAAACATCGAGGGGTCCTCTGCCATTGACGCCATGCTCTATGTGAAAGGTAAACCGCACATTTCCATGCAACAGTGCTTGCAGCGCCCCACAGTCCTCGAGTTGTATCTAACACAGTCTTCTCCATGGTAGATCCCACTAGCATCGTCATGGTCCCGGAGGACCAGCAGATCTTAATAGGTACCACAGCCCAGCTCTCATGCCTGGCAGAGTACGACAAGTCCTTCAGCAACGACTTTGAGCTCCTGTGGGAAAAAGATGATATAGAGATAGCCCTTAACTACACAGAGAATTCAAGGTGGGATACGTGATTTTATTTCTTCGTCTTTTTTTTTCTTGCAGACTCACCGGAGAGCCGTTACATTCTTCCATTTCATCACTCAATATTGTGTCTCCATCTTTCTGTCAACAGATACTTAGTGGAGGATGGTGCTCTTCACATTATCAATGTCAGCCAAGAGGACCAGGGTGTGTACACATGTGTGGCAAGAACCCCGGTGGACCAAGTCATAGCCTCAGCGCTGCTCATGGTCTTAGGTGAGCCAACATGTGAACAATATTTCTGCTACAGTGTCAAATGATCAGGAGGTCCCTGGTGAAACATTAATCTATGACACAGACATACATAGATCAATAATGTCAGGAAGCCAAAGCAGCGCATGGACTTGCAGACTGTAGCTTAATTAGCGCAGTGTAGTGGCTGTGTTTGACAATAGGTGTTTGTGAGACACTGTCAACCTTCTTAAGTCTAAAATAAACAGTGGAAGCCCATGCATCCATGAAGCTTGTTTTCCACGGCCGTTTATGTTTGGTTGCCGATTTCATTCAACATTTGTTCCTTTGGCCTTTTTTTTTTCACTGCACCCGTTGATGTGCCTGCGATTTTTCATGTTGCTGTGTTGTTGATTTGATGTTTTGTCAGATGTCCCCGATGCGCCTGAAAACTTGATGCTGTCTGAATACAAGAGCAAAAGCGTAAAACTGAAATGGATCCCAGGGGACGATCACAACAGCTCCATCACAGGTAAAAGTAGCATTTGTGCGCACAGGTGTCAGCGTAGTAGCGTATTTATAGTACGAGTTGCATAAATTCATCTTGCATTGACTGGTTTTCATATGACATACACATTTAGGGCGTCACTGCATGCTGAAAGATTAGATTGACAGCATCTTTCAAAATGAGTCTATTATTGATTCATCCAGGCGTGACTTATGATGAGGCTCCCTGAGGATTATACAGGCCCAGAGCTGAGTTTGAAGAGTTTTCCTCACAGCTGGTGGTTAGATAAGCAGTTCCATTGGCAAGAGCCACAGTGCTGATTGTCTCTCCACCTTTCAACAGAGTTTATCATCGAGTACGAGGAGAGCCAGTGGGAGCCTGGAAACTGGAAGGAGCTGCTTCGAGTACCCGGGAACCACAACTCGGCCATGCTTAAACTGCACGGTCACGTCGACTATTGCTTCCGCGTGTCTGGAGTTAACACTGTGGGGAAGGGCCCTCCCAGTGAGCCCACAGAGAGATACAAAACCCTCCCAGCAGGTCTGAGGCTTCCTCCCTTCCCTTATTGTTTATTATACTTTTTGATAAGCTCCTCCAGGCCACTTGAGCTGCCAACACTGCAGCCCTGTGAAGTTTAGAAACACTCAGACCTGCTACATAATTGATTCTACTCTTGTTGAAAATCTGCTCTGCTGTGTGCCTATTTCACTGGAGATTTATTCCACAATGCTGACAAAATCTATATCCCTTCTTTTTCTACAGCCCCCGATAAGAACCCTGAAAATATCAAAATCGAGGGTCATTTACCAAATGAAATGGATATCAACTGGGAGGTAAGGAAAGGAGTTTGGTCTTTTATTATCCTCTCACACTAGATTCTGTAATGGGTATCACCTTTGCAAAGTGAATTATTCACATCCATCATAGCTTTTGGAAGTCAAAGATATTCTATAAAAGAATAATGATAATATTTTATCAGTGTTCAATAAGCAATTACCAATAGGAATTTGCCCACTTTTGTGTTTCAAATCTTTAGAAAAGCCATATTCTGGCATTGATATGAAAGGTGCTCACTTTCTTTGATTTGAAAGAGAAAGGAGGGCCGTGAAAGTGAAAATTTTTCTTGTAATGCGTACAGTAATAAATTCAGCTTCATTGTCGAAAGATGATCTCTCCTTCACTTATTATCTGCTCGCCTTGTCATGAATCTTGGATTCATGAGCTCTCCCGCTGTTAATGATTCGTCTTTGTAGAAAACTGTGTCTCGTTCCATTTCTCACGGTCAGATTTTTGTGAGGAGATAAATCTTTTCATCTGTGAAGACATATACCAAGTGAAGACATATAGCAGGCCTTCTATCAAAGAAAAGCCTTTCTGCAAGACCAGGTCAATTGTTCCATTGTTTTAATAGAGAGAGGGATAGAAATCTGCCAGTGTTCCAAACACAGTTCACTGGTCTAGCTTGTCATCTTAATCCCACAGAGGCAGCGACATCGAGCAGTGAAGCGCCTTATGCAACAGTGAAAGTCTGCTTGAATCTCTTCACACTATTGTTCTTCCTTTTTTGTGCCCGCTTTCATTTGCTGCAGCCCTTGTTGCCCATCGAGCACAATGGTCCTGGTCTTGAGTATAAGGTGAGTTACAGACGACAAGGCTTGGACGTGGTCTGGATGGAGCACATGGTTAAGAGACACTCGTTTGTGGTGAAGAACACTCCCACCTTTGTTCCCTACGAGATCAAGATCCAAGCCAAGAACCATCAGGGCTGGGGTCCCGAGCCCCAGATAGTGTACGGCTACTCAGGAGAGGATTGTGAGTACAGCTGTTTGTAACTGCCTTGTGAACATGTGGAACGCTGAACTACTAAAGATTCTGATATTTCCCCTGGGAGTGAGTAGAGCTAAATGGAGAGTGTATATTGGACATAAATTCATTAAGTGCAAAGAAATGCAACTCCTAAAGTGAAATGTAACCTCACTCGGCTCAATACTGTCAAAGGATGGGTTTGCTGCTGCAGCTTTATCTGGTCTAATGTGACCAGTCGCTTGTAGGTAGTAATGCAAGTCAGCGGAATCAAACAAAGTTGTGTGGACAGTTAACTGACAGGCTCCTCCACTGGTTCTTTCTCCAAATGTTAACTATAAAGGACAAATTTGTTTTTATTACATGTGTAGTTTTATAGGTTTTTTAAAAGTGTGGTTGTCGTATTGAGACATAGTAAATTGCCAAAATATGTAAATGCCCTCTTAAAGTGGACATATTATACCCTATTTCTATATTTCTAGTTAAACTAGTTCCCTGGTGTCCTAATGAACATGTCTGTGACATGCTTTGGTCAAAATACTATAAGAAAGAAGCACCACAGCAGTTCACCTGTCAAAAGAGCCCTGTTCAGAACGCTCTGTTCAGCAGTATCTCTTAAAAAAAGGAAGAAGAAAAAAAGTAAAACGAAACTTAAGGGACAAGAAATTACATTTTTACATCTAGCAGGCACATTGCCGTCATATATAACATGAATCCACTGGACAGATAAATCGTCTGAGGCTGGAAGTTTGTGTAGAATTCTGTGCTGCACTGTGGAGCCAAGAGTAGAACGTTTCGCAGACTTCCGGTTTTCAAATTCTGTTGCCCTCGCCAGCACTGTCACGTGTTTTACAGACATAGCGGAGCTCCGCGAGACAACAATCCCAGGAATTTAGCACATCGTGACGTCTCAATGAGCGTGGAAGTCAACATCGCGTGTATTATCTCCTGTACTTAAACTGAGGAGGAGCACAAAAACATGATTGAGCAATCTATTTTCACACTTTGCCGACTGATAGGACCTCCAGAGTCCCAAATATAAAGATTTAAACGATTAAAATGTTGATTTAGCATAATATGTCCCCTTTAAAAAAAAGTTTGTGTTTTCCAATAGGAATCTGCAGTTTGTTAACGGCTTGTTTTGCCAGACCAAAATCCAAAGAAAAATGTTTTTAAATGAACTTGCTTGGAGACAAGAGCTGCTGGTTTGGTGTCATTAAGGCGAATCAGAACAATGGATTTAAAACTGTATAGATGCAACATAAGTCATTTGACCAATAGTGTGTCAACAACTCCTGTTCATGGCCATGAATGTTTTCTCCATGGACTTTGGTGCAGGGTGTACAGAATGTCTGTTACCAGTGAAAAGTGCAGTTAACAGTGAGATAAAGTCTCAAACATGCTCAGAGATATCATATAGACTTATTAAGGGAGCCTTTTGTTAAGTGGTTAAAATCTGTTGGTGCTTGTGTTCCCCGTCGGCAACCATATTTTCAGCAAGAGCTGTGTCTCCATCTGTTTCCCAGCACAGGGCTGTGCACAGCACTGTCAGCTGTCAACTCAAATACACCTTTAACCAAAAACCTATGATTACACATTTACTTACAAGGTGGTTGGACAAAAATGCTTTTCTTAGTCAAACATGATGTCATTAATCTGTTCATCTGCTTGCTGTGCCGTTTCTTTAACCCCTCAACAACTATAAGCTCAATAATAGTGTTGGTTTAGAGACATGGACTAAACATCATTTGACAAAATGCTGGTACAACATATAATCAATAGAATCTGTTAACATAATATATATTTTTAATTAACTTGATGAGAGAACTTGACCAAAGCTAAAGCGATTAATTTTCTTGTTGCTATTTCCTGTGGAGTTGAGATTGCAGATCGTCCAGCTGGATATGTCTGGAGTTTACTGACATGAACTTAAATTGTTTTCTGGGAATTAGAAGATAGAATTGCACAAAGCCTCACACTCACCTCCTGACTTCCATTTGGAGCTGCCAAAGTGCAAAGTAGCCAACGTAGCTTCATTATATGTGATGTTTACAGAGAATGATGTAGTATCAGATTAAAATGTGCACTCCCTCCGCGCTCTCTGCTTCACGGTGACATTTTTAAGTTCTACCGCTCGGTTTGGACGTGATTAACTTTAAACATAATTTGAGAATGAGGAGAAGCTTAAAAGTTCCAAGGTTTTGTTCTACATAATAATGCCAAAATTATAGTGGCAGTGTGAATGTTCTCATCTGTTATGGGTGCTGAAATTAAAAAACATGACAGAATGTAGCTGTATCATGAATTACACACCGCCATGTGACTACTGTGAATCAGGCCTCACAGTTTCATAATGAAATGCGAGCTATTTCCACACTACTCTGTTTATGTTAGTAGTAGTGATTTCCACACTACGCTGTTTGTGTTTGTGGTAGTGATTTTCACACTACTCTGGTGTTTAAGAGCCACCAAAAACTTCCAGGGCCATTCACACGTGGTGTGTGTGTGTTTTCATCTGCTGTGCGATAAAATCTGGTAAAAATAACATCCAACATTTTTGAACGCTGCAGGCACTTTCAGTGTATCTTTGGATACTCGGCCAAAGAAGTAGGTGAAACTGGTCTTTGTTCACTCTGAAATTAGCTTTAGACACAGATCCCGAATAAGATGCATCCAGACACTGCTTTTTCTTTTTTAGAGTGCTGATGATCCATTGTTTTTGTTGTTATTCTGAGTTGTTGTTTCTCATTTGTGGCATTTTCTGAAACTAAGCAAACTGAGAGTCTGCAGCAGCTTGTGCATGCTCAGTGTACCTGAATAGTCACATGATCCTTGCAGGTGTGTTTGTATGTAACGCACCTGCAAAGTAACAATTTCTCCTGATTCAGAGCTGCACAACATGTTTGGATGCAGATTGTTAGTTTGAAAATGCCATTTTCAAATAAAACAGAGTGGTGGATGAAGCCACAATCTTTATAGACCCTTCCTCTACTTCCTGTGTTCAGCTTTCTTCTGGACTTGCCCCATGGAGGTCACCTCAGGTCATGATAGTGTCCTTGCTCTAATGTGATGTTAGAAAACTGTATTTACTTACCCCTTATTCTCCTTAGTCCCTTATTTTGTATTGATTGACTGATCAATACCCAGTGGGTGTTTCTCTAAATAGCTGATCTCCAGATGTATCTATGTGTTTCGTATTTTTGTCTTTTAGTAATAATGAAATAGTACCTTTCAGGAACATTACTTTAAGTCTCCCCCCCACTGCTCTGCTTTCCCCCTTGACTCATTTTTAGTTTACTGTGAAGTCTAATGTGTGTTTGCCTTTGCAGTTCCCTCTGCTGCGCCTGATGATGTTGCTGTGGAAGTGATGAACAGCACGCTGGTCAAGGTTAGCTGGATGCGTGTACACAAGGACAAGCTACATGGACATCTGGGAGGCTACAGGGTAACTCTTTAAAAACAGACCTTTGATTTTAGACACAGTTTAAAAGGAATGGCCATGACCTTGCCCTCAGCGTTTGCATTTCTCACCCCACTCTCTTGTCCTTTGCTCGGCCAGCTTGATGGTCTCTTGCTGAAGATACCAGAGAAGAAAGATTAATAATAACTTAATCAAGACCTCAATTTGTAAACTTTGATGTCTTTGAGTGTGTGACTGTCTGTAATATTGTAGATAAACTGGTGGCGTCTGCGCAGCCTGGTGGACTCAAAGAAAAGCCACGGAGACAAAACCACACTGACATTCCCCGGGGACCGGAACCACGCCACACTACCAGGACTAACTCCTTTCTCCGAATACAGTCTTATTGTTATGACCTTCAACGGGCGGGGCAATGGCCCGGGCAGCCATCCCGTCAACTTCAAAACCCCAGAGGGAGGTGGGTTTGTGGAAAAACAGCATGAAGTCTATCGATTCGCCACTACTGAAGAGAAAATCTAATAATAGCCAAGGAAACTGGGTTGCAGAATCCAACCAAATGCTTACTCTGTGTGTGTCGTCTTCTTTTGCCCTCACAGTCCCGGAGAAAAATCCTGTTTTCAGGGTCACAGATGTTCAGAAACACACTGTTTCCCTTGTCTGGGCCCCACCACTGGAGCCTAATGGGATTCTTACGGGGTACCTCCTCGAGTATCAGCTCAGTACGTATACCTGTGTCTCATCCTTAAACACTGAACTCACATACATTAGATATATCGGTCGATGCAGCAGTCTTGCTCCAAAAATATTGTTTTCCCCTTGAGTTTAATAGTGTTCACATCACAAATAATATTTGTTCAAGCCAAAATATAATATATATATAATATTGTTATATTATAAATATTGTGTCTTGAAATTGCAGTAATTTGTATTGCAATTTAGATAAATTTCGATTAATTGTTCAGCCCTACACTACAGTATATGCCAAAATATGCAAATAACATTAACACAAAGCAAGCCAATCCACTTTTCTATGTTGATAAGAGTATTAAAATGAGGAAAAATAATGGTACAAAAAGAAATCAAGGAACATTTAGAATAGATAAAAATGTGAGATTAATTGCGATTAATCGCTAGTTAACTATGACATTAATCGCGATTAATATTTTTAATCGTTTGACAGCACTATTAGGAATGTATATATATTTTTATAAATAGTTGGTTGTGCCACCTGACTTTTTTTGTTGTGAAGTTAAAGATACTGTTAAAAAACGAGTTAAAACAGTTAGAATAGTTAAACCATATATGAGAAATGTTCAAGCACATTGTTCTGGACTCAAAAATATGCATTACATCCATTTTGAAAATACTTAAAAAAAATACCTTTTTAGAAGCTTTATTTGTCATTGACCCATGTACAGTTTAAATACAAGTGTGTGCAGTACTTATTGAGCGTATCGGTAAAAGAGCAGTGATTTATCTTAGATTCCCTGGTGATTGTCTAATCCATGATCCTGAGCATGGAAGCAAAAATCATTGTGCTGCTAAAATAGGGTCACAGTGAGGTCAGAGTGTTTGTATAGGAAACCTGTCAGGGTGACGTCTACTGCCCTGTGTGTCCCAATCTTGGCTAAACGAGTGCTGACCAAGGCCTCTGTGTCACAGGCTGTTAAGGTCCAGTGTTACTAACTCCATACTGTCTGCAGCTTGGCTTACGGTCTTAAGGGGATAGCATCACTTAGCACATCACATGCAAACATTCACTTTGCTGTAAGGACAAAAGTCACACCAAAGCTTAACATCTAACTTTTAACAGCGTTACAGCACCACATGTCCCGGCTAATTGACTTTGATTTGGCGGCTGCACAAGAGGGCCAAATGTCATACGCTATTTCAAGGGGGGAGGACATTTTCATTGTGCCACAGCCATAAAGCTGATGGACTCCTTGAAGTGTGACTTTTTTTGAAGTCGTCTTGTAGGAAGCCAGGCGAGAAATGTCGAGGGGTATCGGTGACACAAGTGGAATCTCCAGCTGCAGGACAGCTGTTTGAGAGCTACGCGCATCCTCAGAGCAGCCTTTTAATCGCTTCACGTTTCACACGTTTCACTATTGTAATGTTGTTTAACACATCAACCATGTGGTAATAGGCTCCTTTAACAGGTCTAACTAAAGCGCTTTGAAATGTGAAACCTCTGATCATTGTGTCAAGTTGCCACAGAAGAAGATCAATGTTTTTTATATATCATGAAGCTTCCTTCGCTGCTGAGTAGGCAGTAGTTTGCATCTATTGCAATGAGATGGAAATATATTAACTTTTTGGAATGCAGCAAGGATTTTGAGTCTAGCTTTTCTAACTTGGGACAACAAATTAGGTCAAACTGGTCTTTGTCCACTGAAATACAAAGCTTTAAACCTCCATCATTCCAAAAAAGCTCCTGAATAATTTGCTGAAGGAGAGGATGCACACAGATTTGGATATTGTATTGTTTTAATTTGTTTTGTTTTGTTGTTTACATGCGCATTGATCAGCAAAGCTGCTGTGAGGGAAATTGGATCTTGACACTCCGCTGTCTTTGTTTGTATTTGTTTTGTTTTTTTGATTCACGACCAATTAGGTATATTTACAGAGATTGATTAAAATAAGTTCAGTTTTGTAGCTTTTTAATAAAATTAAAAAATAGTTGCATCAACTAACTAACTCATTTATTGTTTTCAGTCAAATAAGCAAATGGTCATGTCTCATAGTTGCATGAAAACGGCTCCTTAAAGAACAGCCAGGCACCCTACCAGTAAGCTTGTCATGGCACCTGACAATCCAACGTTATTTATAAAGCACAGTTGATAAAACACAGTTGGCCAAAAGTGCTGTACACAGACATGACAAACCAAGACAAAACAAAGATAATTGTCTCAGAAGTGTGCATTTGAGCATTTTAGTCATATACATGCTTTTTTTTTTTCTAAAGGTAAAGTTATATGTACATAAGTTAAACTTATGTGTTTTTTTTTAGCAATTGTGTGTGTGCACATTTTATTCTATACTTTTAGTTATAGTGCAGTAAATTGCCATGAGAGGAACAGGTGAAATTTATACTCCACTGACATAACAACACACACACACGGGTGGATAATGGCTACAATTAATTCTGTTTTGCTTCTCCTTTGGGCTAAACTCACTCTCGCGGTTGGTTGGGTAATTTAGAGATTTCAGAGTCTTTGTTTATTCTACACTAAACGAGGCCAGCCCACTTGGCCCTGCAGGCTGAATAATATTTGGACATATTGCTTGTCTGCAGCCTTCCGCCAGTTCACTCAATTTCCCCCCATTTAGACGTGGTATTAACGTCCATCCTGTGTGACCCGATTACAAGTGTTCAGATCACAGTTCAATTCAAACGCACCTAAATGCTTTTTTAATGCATCTTCAGATACAGTCGCCATTAAAAATCACATTCAGGGTTGGTCTTGTGCGAATGTGTGTATGCAAATACAGCCTCCGCATCTGACACCATCTGACACACTGCAATTTGACAGTGAACTCAGACGAGTGAAACGCTTCTCACAGCCCATGTGTTTAGTTATTTGTAGACACAGCCACAGTATTAACCCCGATCAACACATGCTTTTTTTTTTTTCTGTTCGTTCAAATCTTATTTCATGGTAGAGCTGCATGCATTGATTTACTCAGCCCCTCTCAACTTTTCTTTATAACTCTCTCTCTACTCATTGCTATGACTAATGAACAGACACGTTTAAAGCTGCAGTGTGTAACTTTTGTTGTTGTTGATTGTATTATTCTGCTTCTGTTTGGTCTTTGCAAACAGAAACAATTAAACATTATTTATCAGTTGCTAGGTCAAGCAATACTAGTAGTGTGACCAAGGGAGCGCATGTGTGAATATAGCAGCAGAGCAGTGTTTATCCTATCAAACTGCTGAATGAGTTTGTCACTTACTATGTGACTGGGCATAAGAGTTAAACACTGCTCTACCAAGAAACTCAGAGAGCGCTATGTGGAGCTTAATCAGCACTGTGTGATGTCATAGGTCATTACTTTGAATGTAATGGATATTTGTTATATTTAAAAGCAACACACTACAGTTTTAACACTGCCCACTTGTGATTGTGTTTCTCAGGATGGATGTTATTACCAAGCCTATAAGATCATGTGCACCAGCATCACTGTGTCTGGATAAGTGAGAAAGAATCTATCCACAGAGAAGAAAGACGATGTTTGTGGCCTCTTCTTGGCACCAGCTTGTATTGCATAATTTACCAGAAAAAGATTGCTTTTATTGCTCGAAACATCACAAAAAAGGCGATGTCTGATCACAGTAGGTGGTATGCAGGAGGAAAAAGAGGTGTAGACCAATACATTCTTGTCGCCGTTTGCTACCAAAGAGACGTCGCACCTTTTTCACAGCAAAGGTCACCTCAACACCTGCTGTGTTTGTTTTTGTTACAAAGAACATAAATGCCAGTGCTCTACCTACTAGGCTGTTTTTTTTTTGTACGTCGGGAAAAATGAGATCCCATCACAGCATAGTCAAAGTGCAGAAAACAACACGAGGATGTTACGCATGTAAATGTGCGCTATACAAATGCATGCGTTTGTTAAACTCAAATGGGGTTGAAAGGGGCATTTATCAAGAAAAAGAGAGAGCAGCAAATAACAAGTCTTCAATCCTCAATAATGCCAAAAACGAACAACATGCAATTCACAACTGTGACAAGTGACATTTGCTTTCTTTGGCATTGGTGAAATGTCTTGTAATTGTCAGTGGGGCGTGTTTTGAAAGGCCAGTTGTTGGAGGATTTGCAGCTCTGAAACTGCACAAGCTGAACACTTGTGACAAAAAACAAAAAGTAAAAGTAAACAATTGAAATTGTATTCCTTTTGTTTGATACTTTAAATGATTGTCTACAAATGAATTGTCCGTATCATACTGGATAGAGTCCTGTTGCCAGAATGACCGCCCACTCTAATACAGTTGAGTACACTGTACTATGTCTAAAAGCTGCTGTGTTACGTTTTTGTTAGTTGTCATTTTTAATTGCCTACACCTCAGAAGCCAGACCTGGTTAGTCAGTTCATGTATGTCTGTGGTAAACACTTAAAGCTGTCATGCATAACTTTTTCAAATATAGATGAATGTCTGTTCCATTCAAAAAGCCGATCAGCTCCAAACAATACTCTCTGTGTTTCACGTTATCGCAGTATTCTTTTTTTTGTGTCTGTGCATTCCCGCACTACACGCAGCGTTATGTCTTCTACGGTGGGACAGCAGAAGAATAACAGTGACACTATTAACGGAAGACAAGGAGACAGCAGAGAATAGCAAGAATATGGACCTCGAGCAATCCTTTCAGGCTCACCTGAGGAGTGGTGAAAGACTGATGTCACTGTCCGCCTCCTTGGCTGATAATTATAAGAAGCACCCAAGAAAAGTTTCCTCCTAATCCTCATAGTCCTGATTCGTGCCGACAGCCTTTGTGTGAGTGTCACAAAGCAGGAGGAGACATGTCTTCCTCTGAGCAGCGTCTCTGTCACTCCCTGAAAAAACTTAGTACATGTCTGTTTTTACTTCTAGTTGGTTGTTTTTAAGCTTTAGATTGGAACCGCGAAGAAAAGTCCATTTATTGTATTTGATTCACTGCTTCCCCTGTGCTCCTCATTGGAGGGGGGAAATATGGAGTAGTGATGCTAGCAGTGTTTTGTAAGACAGAGGTTAGACACTGGAGCTTTAATGACATGCTGGATCATTATTTTATAATTAACCTGAATGAAATTGTCACTGAAAGTAAATATAATAGTGAGTGTTGATGCACCACCGTAGAGAAATTTGACAGAACTAGTGCAGTGCCAGGAAGTATGTATTCCTATTATGGTAGCTGAAGAAGATTTTTCAGTTATGGTAATGCAGATAAGGAACGTTAAGGCTGCCGTGGCTGACAGTCACAACATCTAGCTGCACTACTGCTAATCGAAAATGAAAACATTTGCGTTGTGCCTAATGAAGTTTCCCTACGCTAATGCTAATCGTAGCCTCGCTAGCTTACCTTTGGTAACAAGTTCGCCAAGTTAGCCGCAGAGTAGTAGCATGCTAGTGCAAAATAAATATGTGCTCGCGTATTGGTGAATGGACACCGACTTCTTCATTTCAGTATAACACCATGTTCTGCGGTGAACCGTGTAAAACAGGGGTCTCAAACTCAATTTGCCTGGGGGTTATGAGTTAGAGTCTGGGTGAAAAAAAAATTATAATAAAAAAATTGCTGGGCATGCAAAGCTTTTGAGGTAAAATGGGGCATTCTGAGGCTTTTTGAAAGACCATCATGGTGACTCATGAAGTGAGGGTAAGTCTAACTCAAAATGGAAAAAAAACTAATTAATTGTTTTCCCAATACTGTAACATTGTATTTTAATCTAATTTTGTTGTTATGGCTTTAACTGTGTGTCAAGGCATTGCAATTATAGAAGGTGCCCCTCATCTGGTGCGGGCCTTTTTTTTTCTCCACACCGCCCCTGCTGACTCTGCTCTTCTCTCTCTCCTGCATTGTGCGCCGCTACAAGGGGGCTCTGCATATCCAACGCAGAATGGATAATTTCTCTGTGCGCAGTTATATCCACACATCCATATATGACATGATCTTTATGACGAGAATCGAGTCCAGTCGCGATGAAATACAGGGGATCCAAGTAGATCTTAGTAAAACGTGTTTACAGATTCTCAAGAGCGCACTTTTCATTGTTTCCTCCAAAAAAATTGAAAATCAAGGATGCACACCATCGGGCCATGCTCAACCCATATCCAAAGTGTTAGGACGACCTGACTAACGGTCCGCTAGATATGCCTGTCACAAACAGACAGACACAGACACAACTTGCCTTATAGGTAGTTGTCGGAAAATGACACCATTGGCCACTGGGTGGATCTGTGCTTCTACTCTGATGGAGGCAGACGGAAAGGACACTTACGTTATTCTACTGTATTATGACGAGACTAAAAACAATCAAATTTTATTAGTTTATGCTCGTAAACCGGTGAAGTTTGTGTTTTCCGCCAGTCAAATCAGAAGTCATGTTTTCACTCAGAGATGAATGGAGACAGGCAGCACACAAATGATGAAGGCAATAGATTAGGTATAATCATTGAAAAATATATGTAATGCTGTCGTTTATTTAAAAATGTGAAGTGCAAACGAGATATAAGGATAAGACAGAATATCAAGTCATGGCCAATAGCAATTCAAAATAAGGTCACTTGTGTCACCTTTTGTGACTGTAATTTCAGTACAATTTAGGTCTGTGTTTGCATAGGAGCTGTTAGAATGTTTTTATATATGTAGGGTGACAGGGGTGGGTGTGGAAATCCGTTCGTTCCATAATTCTACGATGGAGTGTTCCATCATAAATTTAAGACTGTGACCAAAAGTACTTAATTTTCTCTGGGGAAAAAAATAAAAAAATACTTTTGAAATGAACACTACAGAAAATGACCAAGAGCAGCACTTAGTGTGATTTAATTTGCAAACTAAGATGAAGTGGCTTCATGTCACATGTTGAAGACAAGGAGAAATGTATTTAGTAAAATGTTGGTAGCGATACGAGGCATTTAAAATAAATAAAGCCCACAGTACTAAGCTTTGGGTTTGTTGCCGTTGATCCAGAGTCCGACATGTGCGGACATATTTTGACTCTAAGGTAGTGTTTCTCACAGTGCAGCAGGGAACGACTGCCCTTAAATAATCTTTCACCTTTTTTTTTCGTACATCTAGTTAACGACACAGAAGAGGCGGGGCCACTGCAGACGGTCGACATCAGCAACCCTCTCACGACCAAACGGATCCTGCGTGACTTGGAGCCCCTGAGCAAATACAAGTTCTACCTGCGCTCCTGCACCACAGTGGGCTGCGGGCCTGTTGTTAGCGAGGAGTGCACTACCACCTTAGAAACAAGTGAGTGATGGGTGGGGGGTCAGGAAAGAGCTTTCTGTAGTTGGTAGTGTATATTTGGTTACTCTTTTATGTGAGTGTGGATGAGTGAGTGAAGGTCACGTTCAGGCTGAGGAATCAACTGTAGGTGACGAGGCCGTGTCACTGTTTGAAAATGGAATTGAACTTGCAGAATATGATTAATTCCCTAGCAGCCAAGCTTTTCATAACTCCTTTGAAGTAATTTTTGTGGATAAACAATTTTATATGGGTGTCATGGAGGTTTTCATTTATCACTGTCAGCAGAGAGAGAAAGTGCTTATTGATTGGACAGAGAGCATGAGCTATGAAACAATCAGCTAAGAAAAGAAAATAGCTTTTAGCAGGAGGCAAACTGTAGATTTTGATGCTGAACTGTGTAATCATGAAGAAGTCGGTGGGTTAGTAATCATAATGAGCCGGCTTGTAGCGTGTCATTTTTTCATTTCAATTACAAGTCGTATCTTGAGAGATACTCAAGATACAAACTTTAGCCGAGCTCCTGAGCGATAGTGGACACTGGTACGAATGATCGGACTGGAAATAATAATAATAGTAGGAAAATGTGGAGTCCCCCGAGTGTCCCTATAACGGACCGCAGCAGGAGCACAAGTTTTGTTTTTCATAAACTAATTGGCCCAATGTAATGTTGAAACACACTGCAGGTGCTAAATATGCAATAAACAACTTGTGTTGTAGAGGAATCACAGTAAGAAAGCTAATTTGCTCTTAATGGTACGGGTTTTTTTTGCATGCTGAAAAGCCAGACCAATTGATAACGGTGAGAAGGACAATGAATTGCAGTTTTGTAGAGCTATTGTGTGCCTGTGTGTGTTTGCGCTGAGCGTTTTAGTTTTCTGTGCTAACTCTACTGTGCACAGTTAACTCTACTCTCTCGCCATCACTCTCCTGCCACTAAAAAGAGCACTGCTGTCAGCAATATCTCATAATACTGCGTGTTATTATTTAAAATGTGTGTGTGTGCTTGTGTAATCTGTTGCTTAGCGACGCAATGTTTGTCTGCTTTGTCCTTTTCCTTGATTGTTTTCTGTTCTTTCCTGCAGCTTCCACTATGGCTTCCACTGTTGGCCTCAGTATGTAGATCTGTGTCTATGTTGAAACTGTAGCATGTCATACCTATATATTTTTCGACGGGTATTGCGATGTGATTTGTGAAATTTATACCGTATACACCTATACAGTTTTCCCTGAGGAGCAGGGTTTGGAAACACTGGTTTAATAGATTCAAAATGCTACCATCAAAACCATAGGGATATTGCAACCAAGTTGGATATTGCCACCAACTGAATCACATGGCAGAATCCATGTAGCAGGTCAAAAACAGCACTATTCTTATATTTCAGGTGACAATAAAACAATGAAAATGTACATATAACAGACTTATTGAAAGGATATGAACACCAAACAGTGTTCTTTTTAAAAAGGATGATACACTTATACAAACATACTAGTAGGGCTGCCAACTTTTTTTAGGGTTAGCCTTGGAGTGAGACATCGTGGCATGCGGGGGCTAATGTATGGCTGGTTAACACCACACACCCAATATATATATGTATATTTTTTTTTTTATGCATCCCAAGCTTAATAAATGCTTAATACAATATGATTTATGGATTGTTAATGCTTAATACTCATAATGCTTTATACAGTAATAGTAATATAGTAATAAATATAGACTCGAGCCTGTGCACATGTGTCCGAGCCTGACACATTAACTGTAATTATGAGCCCGAGCCCGATTTAAGCCCAACATTTTTTTTTTTTTTTATCGTGAATGTACACGTACGTCCACATCCTCCCCACAGCGGCGAGCTTGTTGTACCTGCTGCCACAGTCTAATTGATAACAATAACAGAGCCACTGAGATCCGCTTCCATGAACGTATATGTTGCTAATGACGATACGCTTCCTGGTTTTTAAATGATGCGTTCATGTCCGCAGGTTTTTACACCTTCACACAATACGGCGTGCTATAACATACTGCGCAAACACGACGATGGGAGAAAAAAACACAAATGCTTGATCAAGGGCAGAGAATCTAAATTTTAATTCAGAACCGTTTTTTTTATTGTGATGTGTACTTCAGCGTGAGAAATTTGAGGTGTGGCGTGAGAGCGTGAGAAGTCAATCAAATGTGTGAGTCTCACGGCCAACGCTATGTACTAGTGGTAGTAAGTTACATTTCTGCCCATAAAAACATGCTACAGACTATAATTTTAAATACTGGATTCATGTTCTGTTTATTGATCCAAGTAACTTCTACACACAAGACATTTAACTAAGTTATGTAACTAAGTTATCAACCTTTAATGATACGTTTAGAACTATCTTGTCAACACTGACACAGTACTGTAATTCCCTTGTCTGTTTGGAATTGCAGATTTCTAAATCTCTATGTGGGTATGACATGTTTGACAGTTTCTATGGAGCTCTGTAGGCAGGTAGTGAGTGCATGTTTAGATTTAGAAATGTGGACAGGTGTGGATGAGTTATTCATCAAGTTGTGGGTGTCATAACATCTTATCAAAGTTTATGTTTCCTGTACATTATCAGAAAATGCTAAACACTGTGTTCCGCCACAGATAATTGACCTTGTCTGCTGTTTGCCCTTGCCGTCAGCAGCGAGATCTGTGATGCCTCCTTTCATTAGAAAAATGTCAAAGTCTCAAAGATAAAGTTTGCGCTTTCCTCTCTAATAGTAATGGTAATGAGTCGCCTAATTATGAATTCACACTAATCTGGGCTCATTAGTGACCGTAAACGAATTATTGACTTTTATCCTAGCAACAGCAGAGTCTTTGCAACACGTCTAACTCAAGCTGACGAATTAAATGAAGCCAGGAATGAAGATCAGACATGCCAAACATTCATCCTTCTTCCATTTAATGATGTGGAAATTTTTTTAATTAAGTTGCTGTTAAAAGGCAAGATTGAATTTATTCATCTCAACATCTCACCTGGTATATAAACAAATGAACAATGTCATTTTCTTTTTTTTTACATGATGTATATGTATGTAGTCACTAATTTTAGAGTTGAAAATAGCATGCGTGCTAACAGTAGAAGGTAGCGCCCGGGGCTCTATCCCCCAATTGATAACCACAAGATCTTTTTTTCTTTTCAGGCAAGTCAGCTTCCCCCACACCTCCACGCACTCCAAAGTCCCGAGTGACCAAACCCACTCGTTCCACCATAGGTAGAGCTGCAGCACATTCTCACACCAGAGGCTTCAAACCATAAAGTCAAATAAAAGTTGGGAAATAAATAGAGTCAAATACTTTTTTAGGTTTCGGCAGAGCATTTTTTTTTTTTTTTTTTTGTGTGTATTGTGCAGGCTAATAAGCTACTTTCTCTACATTTCTTTTTCTCTATTAAAGGTTTCCATATGTAAATTATGGGAAATTGTGGCCTTTAACATTCCAGACAAGTTCTGCAAACCAAATTCAAAATATTGGAAGCACTGGCCTCTTCTCCCCAGACTCGAGGCTTTCTTGCCGGGATGTTTCCAAAAGAAAAAACAACCCGCTGTTACGCTGTGTTCATGCACATACAAATACTGCTTAGCTGAAGCTCTATTGCATACCTGTCCATGAGAATATAATCCACATTGATTCTGTTTTCCCTCCTCTTTCAGCTAGGAATAAGCATTTAGGAGAAAATATGGAATTTAATTTAAAGTGCTTAAATGTTTTTTGCGATTGAGTGTTTTCAAGTGAAGTTTCACTTCAATATTCATTGTGTAGTAGTAGATACAACAACAAATGATGGTGCGTTGCAACACAATCAAAACAAATTAACCATTCTATTCTAATACAAGGATTGGATTGATTGTGTTGCATTTCTATTACATGGCAGAACAATCAGAAATACAGCAGAAGAATACAATAGCAGCCTTTTCAATTTGTTATGCTATGAATTGAACATTTTAATTTGACACAGACACTACTTTTGTTTCTTGTCTGGTTGAGAAGTTGTTTGGTTAATGAAAAGTTTAATTAATTGTGACTTCGATCTGCACCTTTGTTATCAGTCTGGCTGTTAATTGGAAAACTGTCCAAGTTGACTGGCTTTAAACTGGACAGGTGACTGACTCGGGGCACCAGTGTGTGCAGTGCTGACTTTGACGTTGTTTGGATCACATATCTGATGAAATGTGGCAGATATCTCACTAAAAGGCACTGCTTCTGCCCTCTCATAATATACAATACACACAATGAAATGCAACATTAAAACACAACACACTGGCTAACTAGTAGTACCAAATATGTCCTTCCACACGCTGACATCTCATATGTTACAGCAAATGTTTTGGCACATTTTGTTATATCCTTTACGGGAGACATGGGGGGGGAAATGGAAGTGATCCGACACAGGAGAGTCATCAGAGTGGATGTCGGAGATTTGAGTTTGTTGTAAATGTTGTTGGCTGCTCTGGTTCTCATTAAATTCAATCAATTGTCATTTTTCAGCAGTGGAGACGGATAAAGAGAATGGTGGCATTTAAAGGCGAAACAGCCTATTACCTTGAACATAGATTTCCATGGATTTAAAGAGTGTGGGAAACATTGTGGCTCAAGTGACCACTACTCAACGAAGTACAACATTAGTGTTGTCATTTTTAGTGTATATATTGTATCTTTAATGCACTGAACTTTGTATTACATGTGCCTTTTGTCTCCAGTGGTGACAAGAGCTGGACTGTAGAGTATTAGCTCTGCTTCATTGTTTGTTATAAGACAAGTGGATGCTAATGAAAAAGCTGGTTTTAATTTCACTGCTGTACCGCGGGGAAATCTTGGATTCTAGATCCATAACCTGATGCGAGAGCGGAGTCGATTGAAAGAGACAAATATGTCTAATTGTCAGTGATTGATTTCTTGGGCCCCAGTCCCTCTGTACACGGCATGATATTGACCCAACAGTCACCTGACATTTCCATGTAATCTTCAACTGTGTAAACAGCAACACAGCTCTGGGAGAAGAAGCCGTCCAGGGCAACATCTGAGCCGAGTGACGGAAGCGAGGAAAAAATGTCCTCCTGAGCTTCATCAGTGAGGTGTGAACTCATACTGCGAGGGTAATATGCACAGGACACAGAGATAAGTGGATAAGTGGAAGCTGTAGAGAGCTCCTATATCAGAATATTTCCCAGCCTCCACTTTCCTATGAGTCGTCCTGACTTTGAAGGGGGCGTCTTCCAGAGCATGGACTCCCTGCTGGGTGAGCAGCTGCTTTCTGCAGCATTTAATAGCAAGCCGAGAAATGTCGTGACAAAACCACAGCCGACAGCCTTTGAGATATTTTTAGTGCAGCGGTCCATGTCAGTTGAAGTCATCACCAGGCTCTAATAATTGGAATTACCATAGTTGGGGACTAATCCATCAACATTAGTCCGAGGGTGTCATGTACAGCGGTTGGGGTGGGCAGTGGCACAGCGGACGCAGGTGTCCTTGTGTGCTGAATTATCACCTGAGCAAATAACACACCTGAGCTGGAGATGCAGTGGAAGATTTGCATGTTTGCCATGGGGAAATGAAGTGGATTGTGCTTTGTTGACTCGCTGAGACAGCTGCTGTAAAACCACACTAATGATGCATATCATTCACTACGTTTATTAGATTTCCGTTTTTCCTCTGCTGTTCACTTTCAAAAGCTGAATTTCGTGTGTTGAGTTATTGGAAGCTTTGAATTTAAATAACATAAGAAAAAAAAAAAAGATGTGTGATCATAAAGGAGCGTTAATAATTTAATACTCAAAGGAAATATAACCAGAACTACAACCCTCAGTGGGGACTTGTTTTGTTTCTGGGAGTTGTTATTCTCGCACATAATTTAACATTTACTTGTTTTTCTTCATTTACATTTGTAGTTGAAACTATTATTAAATTTGAACAATCTTTATTGAATCAATCATATATCCAAGCAAACAATGATAACTATCCTTTGGTAAAGACATCTATTTTTTGTTTGGGGTAAATATATATATATATATATATATATATATATATATATATATATATATACAGTATATATACATACATATATATATATATATATATATATATATATATTCATAGACCCTACCTTCTAGTCTGGGAACTAGTCTTTTTTCGGTCATTTATGAATTAAATGATCAATCAATTCTGATAATGGGCTCTCGATAACAACCTGTTCTTGTAACAAATATTTTGACATGCTTTTGATTGTTAACCCCAAATTATATTTTTATTCTTCACCTTTAACTATGTGTCCACATGGCTCCGGTCATGTGTGCTGTTGAGGGATTCACTCTGTCATGTATAATTGATATGTCCTTACAATAATGTCAGTAAGTGCACTCGCCTCCTCCACAGAAAGTGAAGAATAACATTCATCTCATCTTTCATCTCATAATGACAACACTCACTGACCTGTTTTGACCCTTCACCGATTCTTCCTGACTATTTCTCTTCCTTCTTCATCTTCTCTCATTACTCCATCAGTTCTGTGCGTGGTTAAATGTCAGCTCAGCTGTTAGTGACATGTTTGCAAATATCAGGATATCTGAAAGAGAACAAATGCCTTCTTTTTATATGAACAACCGTAAGTTATCCATATCATTGACAGGCTTGAACCTTGGACTGATGACACTGTGCAACAGCTTTTAAATGCCTTTAAAAGCTGGCTTGAGAATTACAGCATATTTTGAAGATGTTCCACAGGTTTGGAGGGAAAACTAAATTATGGAAGCATATTGCAGTCACCTTTTCTTTCTGACGCAAATGATAAAAATAAGAACAATATTTTTTTCCTAAATAATTTTTTCCACAAAATACTATTCTGCTCGTTTATTTTTCTGAATAAATAGAGATAGGAATATGAATATATGCATATATGCATATATATATATGCAACTTTACTTTTCTAAATCACCAAGCAATTTATTTAATCAATAGTTCTTTTTTTTTTTTATTTGGTGGAATTAGATTCATTATCTTTTCCTGGGACAACAATCTTTGGGTGTTTTTTTATGAATCAAGTAGATATATTATTTTCTGCTCTTTTTCAGATAGAACTACTGTCATTTAAAAAAAAAAAAAAAGACCTTTCATTGTTTTTCTGACAGTTTTTATTAAAAACTACTTTAAGCAGTTTTTCAGAATCATTCAAATAATATTTCCTGTCCTATTTTGCTAAAAAAGTTTTACTTAAGGTACTTACTTCAGTATAACCTTGGTTGTATGACAGCAAAACAGTTGATTTATTTTTTATTATTATTATCTCTTCAATTCAGAAAAACAAGAGTTTTTAATACAGATTTTCTTCAGGTGAATGCAATATGCCTCTGTACACAACAGCATGAATTGATTTTAAAAAAAAGAGCAAGAAAGGGAACACAGTGCCCTTCAAGGCATCAGTAGAATCTTAGCCGCACAGACTCACTGTGGGGAATTTTAATATGTGGGCAGCATTTCTTAGTTGATTAATTAGACAAGCAGGATTAGCTGTTTAATATTAACACTGGCCTGTTTCCATGAGTTGCAAAGCGCCCACACCACTGTCTGCTGTTGCATCAGATAGACTTTGTCAATGTAGACATTCAATCAAATGTCGGGATGAAAAGGCCAAGGTGTGTCAAAGTCACCGGGACTGTTGTTGTCTCCCCAGGTTTGGCCAGCATCCACGGAGGAATATCCACCCAGGGCTGGTTTATCGGCCTGATGAGCGCCATTGCTCTGCTCACACTCATTGTGTTGATCGCCTGCTTTGTCAACAGAAATAAAGGAGGGAAGTATTCCGGTAGGTGTTCAAACACACACACTCACACATATCACCTTGCTTACATAATAATAGCTGCATAGAGCACCATTATTTTCCAATTTCCCTGTTTTTTGCTATGAAAGCAAATGATCCATTTATCCTGGAAGCCTTTACAAGAATACTTGCATGTAAGCTGATATGTTTTTCTTTCCCCCAGACCTCCAACTTATTTTCATGCAAATTTATACATAAAAATAGGCTTTTGTATTGATAGGAAAATGAGCATTTCTATATTGTGTGCTGAGCATTTGAATGTGCCATCATTTAGACATGCAGCTTTTCCCCCAGCCACAATCTAAACAAAGTGCAGAGCACAGCGAGTCAGAATGCAAATGTTGCACACGGGGTGGCTGCCATGACAAGCACTGTGGTATCTCAGTGATGTGCCTCCTGTTGTGGACATGAGGGTCCTGATCAGCTTTATTATTCACAGCTAATGGCCATCAGGTTGTCGTCTGAGCAACGATGGCTTCACTTGTCAGTGGAAAAAAAGAAAGCAAGAGAGAGAAGCTACTATGTCCCTTGTTTTCTCATCAAGTTCTCATTATCGCCCATTGCGCCAACAACCTCCTTTATAACTCACTTGCACCATGTGTTTTCTTTCCTATCACTCTGCATATAGGGAAATAACATTTTATCTCACTGTTCCTACTAATATTTAATATGTATATGTATATTTTATGAAATAATAACATTGTTTAGATTTTATATGTATATGTATATTTTATGAAATAATAACATTGTTTAGATTTTATATGGAATTTCATGTTTTGTTTTTTTGTTTTTTAAAGTGCTTTTGGTAATTTTTGGTCTTCATGAATAGAAATGATGTAGCATTTTTTTTGTCTGAAAAAGGGCTCTGTCAAGCAATACTATCAGACCTGACTGAGGGAGCATTTTTCTGAACTTCTTGCTTTTTCAGCTGTAGATTTCACTGCTGAACCTCGGTCGTTTATTTTGGTTTTCATTCATACGCCAACCTGTAGGCCATCATCTCGCTTTAGGAGCACAGTGTTGTTGACACCTGTGTGTGTCTTGACATAAGGCAAATCACTCTCTCTGTGCAGTATGGTAATGTTGCCGAATGACACACGATCTAAAAACTGCTATACTGAGAAACACGGGGAGAGAGTCGTGCGGAGTTGATCATTCATCTCTGTGTGAAGCCATTTGACAGTGTTTTTCTTTATATTTTAAGTTGCACACCACTGTTTTAAATCAGAATGTTTACACAACACACAGCTGAGATTTATATTTATATTTAGAAAAAAACATATATATATAAATGTACATTTATATTAGAGTTTTGCTATCTCAGTGACCTTTCATCCAGTGAATAAGTGCAGGGAATAAGGGAGCGCGAATCTCACTCAACGTTTGCCAGTCAGGGGGAAACTGTGATTTTCATTGGTAGCCATCTCCTGAGGAAACCACTGATATCTCCTCTTGATATCCTCCTCTTGCAGTAAAGGAAAAAGAAGACCTTCACCCAGACGTGGAGTCCCAGGGCATGAATGACGACACATTTTGCGAGTACAGGTAAGCGTAACCACGGCAGCGCTATTTCACGCACGACGGTGTATGAATTTCTTTTTTGCTACTACCTCTTTTCCATCAACTTCTCTCAGTAATTCTCTCTCTCTGCATTTCTCCTCTGGATGAAATGACGACCCAGCATGCATGAGGCTCACGTGGCGCCTCACACCTCCTCTGTTCGAGACATTTGATGAACTGAGTAACTGGAATGTATGTGATGAACAGCAGTCATGTCCCCTGAGCTGTTTACACATCAGTGTTGTCAGACTGTTAGCCTCCCTTTATAGGACATCGTGATTGTAGCTTTGATGTTGTGTCGGTGTTAGGTGTGTTAGACTTGGCGCCATAAAGAGATCCACAGTGGCGATCAGACGCAGCCATTTTCTGCCCTCGCGGAGCTAAATGCAGACTGCACAGTGCACAGCGGGAGGCTCAAACCAATCAGTGTAATTGAAAGCAGCTCATCTCCAGGGCAGTAATATCTGGGCACGTTTCATTAATCCTGTAGTGGTCCAATTCATAACAGTCTGCTGCAGCACAGAGTCCCAGTGTAATTCCACAATCTGTGGCATCTGCATAGCACAACAACTGCTGATGTGATGAAGTCACAGAAAAAAACTTGTTCATTGAGACTGGATTTCATTTTTTTTTGTTTGTTTAATTTGTCACAAATTTGTTTCCCGAGTTCATGGTCGGGTCATCCTATTAAAATGGTAAATGACGTTAAAAAGTCCCAAAGAGAGAGTAAAAAAAAAAGCATGTAACAGCTACTGTCTCTTGGCTGGAGACTCTCTGCAAATGTTCATTTGCCACCTCATGGAGATTACGAGACTCCAGGGCCAAGTAATAGGCTACATCTATACTATAATGTTTTCATATGGAAACAGCATTGTCAGATAAATCTGCTTCCGAGGCATTTTTCGCTCCGTATTACATACACTGATATTATACTCACTCATTTCACAAACAACAGATACACAATTGAAACATTAGTTTATAGTCAGATTATTTTAGGTTTATTTGCAGCATAGAGAGTTGTTGCCAGTACTGTAGTAGCAATCATACCACTGAAGGGACTCGTACACAGATCATGTGCACCCACCTTCCCTGAAAACAGATCAGATCACTTGATTTAGACTGTGCTGAAAAGTCATTATGAAATTATTCAACAACAATTTCAAGGGAGTCCTGTCTACTGCACCTTTAAGTTAGTCTTTTTTAGAGATGAGTCAGTACTCCGTATCGGTGTTGGTCTGATAGTGGTCAAAATCACTTGAATCTGAATCCATTCTATACGAAACTCTTAAAGGTTCCATATTATGCAAAATCAACTTTTTAATCATTTTAATACTTATATATGATATATGACTCACTAATGTTTTTGTGGTCCTCCTCAGTTTTAATACAGGAGATAAAACAACATTGTCTATAAAACACGCAAGAGTGCTGGCGAGGGCAAGTCCGCGAAAAGTTCTATTCTTGGCTCCACAGTGCAGCACAGAGTCCTACACAAACTTCCAGCCTCAGAGGATTTATCTGTCCAATGGATACATGTTATATATGACAGCAATGTGCCTGCTAGAGCCTGCAAATGATCACTTTTCCAAATGCTAACTGCTGTTCGCTCCCAGTAGCCTCTGTGGCTGATGTCATTTCCTGTCCCTTTGGTTTTGTGTTACTTTTTTTTTTTTTAAAGAGATACTACGAAGAAGAGCGTTCCGAACAGGGCTGTTTTGGCAGGGTGATTGCACTGCTGTGGTGCTTCATCCTTATGGTATTTTGACCAAAGCATGTCACAGACATGTTCATTAGGACACCACAGAACTAGGTTATAAATAGGATATAATACGGGACCTTTAAATTTCACATACAGTTAAAATATGGGCATAGTCCATAAAATGTAGGGGGGTCTTATTTTGTTTGGCCAGATTTTAAACACAACCCCTTGTTACTCAGTTTCAAGTGGAAAAAGGCAAAGGGTAATCGTAAAAAAAATGAAATGGTATTCGGCCTAACTGTGCGATTTCTACCGAGGCTGAATGACAAAATTAAATAACATCTGTCTTCTGACCAGCAGGGAGTTTGGAAAGTTAGTTACTAATAAAACTAATCCAGTAAAAAAAAAAGTACATAGTTTGTAAAAGTGCATTTTAGGACCACACTTTGTGCAGTTTCAGTCTCAGCACCATTTTATTGTCCCCTTCAGTGTTTCTTCATTGTGTCAGATGCTCTGGTGCATGCAGAGAGAAGCACTAATAATTGTCTCAGCATGTGCGTCAGTGAGATCATTTCCAATTGGTCAGCCAGAGGTAAACACTAATGCCAATAACAGTGGCTCATTGGCAAAGGCAGCGACCGCTCACGCCTGCAGCCCAACCTGTCTCTCCGTAAGCTGTAGGCGTGAAACCATCGGTGAAATGAGATGATTCTCAAATCCACTCTTCCTTTTCACGCAGCGACAACGACGAGAAGCCGCTGAAGGGCAGCCAATGCTCCCTGAACAGGGAGATCAAAGCGGGGGACATTCGGGACAGCCTGGTCGACTACGGCGACGAGGACGCTCAGTTCAACGAGGACGGCTCTTTCATCGGCGAGTACGCGGGCCGAAAGGAGAAGAGGGCTTCCGCTGAGATCAAAGCCCCCACTCAGACCCCGGCGTGAGGAGCAAACAAACATCTGTCTTTCCTCTCCCAGACACCGCTTTCATTCAACCTCCTGGGACGAACAAAACACAGACGGACATTATCCACACTGAGCGCAATGTTTTGTGTCAAATGTAATGTGTCGTTGCCAACTGCACACTGCCATTCTCATCGTATTAAGCTCTGTTTTTGTCAAGTTGCAACAAAATGACCATTCCTAAAAAAAAAAAGAAAAAGGTGTATATACAGTGTATATTCTATGTGCGCAGTGTCTTTTTTTTTATAATTATTATCACACAAACCATTTATAGGGCTTTGATTTTTGTTTTTCTCTTTCCATGACTTCAGCTGCATCACTGTCTGTAGAAAAAACGATTTCACTCTCCATCTTGCAGCAGACCACAGACGGTGTCACGTGGATATTTTTCAATTGGAGCAAATATTACTGACCTTTTTATATTTGAAAATGGATACATTAAATATGTTGTAAGATGTGTATAAAGGTTGCTTATTAACTTATTTTTTTTCCAGTGGTTTTATACCTGACAGTATAACAAGAAAGTTGACATATCATTTTATATCACAAGCATCGAGTCTTGAACCGTAAACCTCCCTGTGATGTTAGAGGAAATTGTAATTTAGTTGTTATACCTTGCTTATGAACATTTAGATCTATTGGACAGTTTAAACTGCGAGAAAATTGACTGTGTTTTATAAGACTTATCCATTACTGGTCATTACAGTATGTTCCTCATTATACTTTAATTAAGAATATTACAATTTATTCCAGTTTATAGATGATTGATGTGAAATGTCTCACACGTGTAACCCCCTTTTTGGTTTTGGTGTCACGGTTTTATGATTAATATTTGGGAAATACACATTTGCTTCCTTGACAAGAAATGCAAGGAGACGGTTGATACCAGTCTGGTGTCTGTGTTTATGAATACGAAACTAAAAGAAACCGCTGACAATGCCACTCGTCAATCACATGGGTGTCCACTCAGACGCGCCGTGCTTTATCGTCTGTTGTCCTCGAAATGGGAACATAATTCACAAAATCTGCATCGTGTTCTATTGGAATAAGAGCTGAAACTAGTGATTGAGACCATTAACTCCTCAGGGAAATGTTAACTGACTGATGTTGTAACTCTGGGTTGTCCTCAGTAAGCAAACTAAAGGACTACACTGACAGATACGTGTTTTGTGGACATGAGCAGACTAAGGGCCAATTCCAATTCCTATCTTAACCCTCAATCTTAACCCTCAAGCTCAACCCTTAATCTTAACTGGTCCTCAAAACCAAGTGTTGAGGGTTATTTTGTCACTTAGAAATGGGACACCCCTTAAATGCAGATACGTCTTCAGACTGGAGGGGGCAGAATAACGCGAAAGCTGCGTCCAGTCTGTCAACTCCAAAAAAGAAGAAGAAGAACACATTTACGTCACGATTATTTATTACGATCTGTTTGTCAGTCAAGTTATTAGGTTGTCAGTTAGTTATAAGATGATACTCATACAAATACCACAACCACGGACATATTCAGCTGACAGTTACCACACACCACGGCTTATTGAAAAGTAAACGATAGCAAACGATCGCTTGTCCGCATCGGTCGGCTATTGACAAAATATTGTAAAATAAAAATAAATGTTACGCAACAATGACGTCAGTAATCCATAATATGGGCCTAAACTAAGATAATACAATGGTTTTCATAATTGTTATATCTCTATTAACAAAGAAAATACTTAATTTGTAGCGTACTCATTTCGCTGCTTTCGGCACCATCTTTGTCATGTCAAAACACGCAATGCATTCTGGGTAGCCCTTGCTCCCAAGGGTGGTCTCGGAAAATCTCCATATTGAGGGCGATGGAGCCCTTAAACTTGCCCCTCAACTTAATTTTTCGAGCATTTTTGAGATTGAGGGTTAAGCAAGGAATTGGAATTCACCCTTAGTATGACGAAAGACATTTAAAAAAACAGATAAACACACGGAAGCTCAATGAATTATGACTGTTTTTACCTCTTTGTCTGATGAACAGAGTAAAGATGATATTGGATGCAAAGAGAGGAGCTGATCATTTTTCTTCACTGGAATTATTGATCTATGTATGGAACGTTTTTTTCCTACTAAATCACATCAGATCCTTTGGCTTTTATTTCTCAGCACTCAAAAGGAGTCAAAGCATCAACTTTGATTAATATTAGAGCTTAAAGAAACTTCAGATCGAGCATTTATTACGGGGAAAATGTTTTTGTCCTGTCCGAATGATGGACATGGTTTGCCTGTCATCTGATTGGTTAGTGATTAACTCAGCGTTGTGTCCACTGTCACTAACCTAACCTTCCTTGGAGCAGATTAGAGTTTCAACATCAGTTACCATGGTGATTTACCTTTATAAGAAGCAGAAGCAGCTTTGTGGGATGAAAAAAACCCCGTGTTCAACTTGACGTTGTGTGGATAAACACAAACCCTGCTTCATAGTACAGGCTTCATATGATATTTCTTGTTTCATAACATGTATCGCAAATAGACACAAGAGTGCTATCAACCTGCTCTTTGCAAGAAGGCATATTTTTCAAGAACTGAAACAACTCTTTCAAATAATGATATAGGGACATAGTGTTCTGCTGCCCAAACTCTATTCTTATTTGTGCAGAAATCAAATTTATATGCAGAAGCCTAAATATTGTGAATCTGCAACATGGGTCATGAAACGGGGCATGAAATACAAGCATTTTGATAATCTTTATCAAATTTATTTATGACGCCACTAGTGTTATTTCTCAGATTTAACTGCAGAGCCACAGAGGACGCAGTGTATTTTTAGGTCGAGTGGCTCTCGGCACTTTCAGGAAAACGTGAAGTCAGTGGAGGAGAAAGTTCCATCATCCCTGTAATGGATCATATGGACTCTTGCGATCAGATTACTGTGATTCATCTGGTTGCATGTTTGACATCCACCAAAACTGCTGGTGCATTATTCCGTAGCGAGTGCTACCCCAGTCCTAACAAGCCTTACTCTGTTTATTCATTAGTGCCGTGATCACAACAGTCTCCATGTTTTGTTTGAAAAGAAAAAATCATCCGTTGCATGGAAAAAAAAAAATGTTACTTGGTGTTTTTGATGTCAATAAATTGCTTTACTTTCCTACACTGGTAATGGTCTTACTGTTTGGGCACAGCCATCACAGACATAATATTTATCTATGTTATATAATTAATCTATGGAGGTGGATTAAAAGCAGATTAATTCATGTCTAAGTGTCTGCTTCCCCTCCAGTCAGCTGTTAAGTATGAGTGGATGGAAAGCGGCACAATAAGTGTTGAGAACGTCCTCATTTACTCAGAAAAAAAAATGGCAGATGTTTGACAAATTGTTCCCATCTGCGGCATGACTTGAACAAAATGTAGTCCCTGGGTCAAGTCTCTGTCTGAGCTGAGCATCATGTTTGATTACTTTGGCTCCAGGAGAGAGAGACAGACAGACAAGAGTCATGAGAAATCAAAGGAGCGAGCTCCGACAGCCGCTGGATCAAGGGAGTGAGAGTGGTAATCATGTCTGATGGTTGATAGTCGAGAGTGGAGAGTGTCACTGTGAGGGTTTTTCACCAAACCGGTCACATCTGCCACAAATTTTCCTCTCATCACTCAGCTCGGTTTGGCTTTGGCTGCTGCTGTTCTCACATATGCGGTGACCTTCAGGCCACTGGACAACCTCAGCTCTTTGGCAACAATGCGAAAAGCTGGATGTGCCTCTAGGATTGCAGTAAGTGTTTGTGACGGCTCCTCAAAAAGCAGGATTTTCTCGACAATCACTCCTCTCTCCAGAAAAGGACTCTCGAGAGAATGACACTTTTTTGTTTGTTATTATGTATCTGTCTATTCAGTAAAGCTGATTTCAATTTTGGCTTCCCCCACTTTTTTTCTTTTTTTACCATGGTCATTATATGGCGTCCATTCACCACTTCTGCTAATCACATGATGTTACATTTGTAAAATGATGTTCCCAATTAGAGGAAAACAGACGACACCGGTGTGAGTGACAGCTGGTTGCAGGTGATGCAAAAGATCAACATGACGGCGTAATTAGAGGCTTCAACGTGGGAATTCAGATGCTAATGGGTGACGTGACAACGCAACCTGTTACCACTTTGGCTGTGAAGTGTTTGCTGAAATGTTGTGCTGCCATAAAATGACATTTTTATGAAGTCAAAGCTAAAAAAAAAAAAACAGAGTCCACCGCTTTCTCACAATTCTCGCTTTATTTTTTTTTCTGATCCAAAACACGAAACGCACAGTATTTACTGTAACACTGCAAGCCCTGCGATGTGTTACACACTGTACCTGTTCTATATTTAAACGCAGTTCATCATCTCACATGTCATAAACCCTGAGATGAAAGAGCAGGGATTTAAAAGTACACACTTAAAGGATGTGCATTGTGCCAGTTGTCATAGATGATCCAAGGAGTGGATACGTATGCAACTACTGTGCCAAACATGAAAGACTCAACACTGAAATATTTGAAGACACGCTGAGTCACACACGCACACACAGTCCATCAGACCTGTACCACTTCGCTATTGCATTAGCTGGAGCTTTTAATCTGTAGTTTAAAGAAGAAGAAGAAGAAGAAAATAGGAACAGCTTCTGTACAGTGTGAGTCTTTGATGTGCTTTAGCTTTTTGTGTGCACCATCCCATTCTACTGAAAGACTCCAGGCGTCTTTTCTTTGTCATGTCCATGCACTTTGGTGGTGACTAGAGTATGTTTCAGTAAATCATACAACAAAAAAAAATCCAAACTGTCCCTTCTTGAAATGTTTTATCGTGTTATTGGATATACCATGAATTTGCTCTCACTGAAAACACGGCTGCCAGCATGCAGGGATAATTAGGAAAAAATTGGGTTAAAAAGATTTTAGGCACTGAAGCAAAAGGCTCAGTTAAATAAGATCTAAGAAATGCATCTAAAATAATAAACAAATCACTCACTCTCCTACACCACAGAGAAAATCTATGATTTTACATCACAGGACACAGAAGTGTTGATCCACTGCTGCCTCCGTCAGTAAGTTCAAATGTGCTATGTTTGTATTTTTAATGATGATAACAATGATTTTCTCTGTGGACTTTGGTGCAAGAGCTAAGGTTTACAGACTTCAGTTTTCAGGAAGAAAATGATGTCAAAAAGCGAGATAAAGCAGCAAATAGAAATGACATTGTAGAAGAAACCTGGTATAGATTGGTGAGGCTTTCATCAAGTGGCTAAAATAAGTATCTCCTCGTGTCCTCGGTCACTGCTGAACACTTTTGTCATTTTCTCCTGTTTCCGACCCTTAAAATAATATACAATAATTGCATGTACATTTATTTTTACTAGGGACATTATCCACCTACAACAAATTGAAGTGATGTCAGCATTTCAACTGGAAAACTATACAGTATATACAAAAAAATCCATATACAAAGTATTTTAGAGGACGGTTAAACTTTTTCAACCTGCAACCTGCAAGGGTCTGTGCTACAATGTGGGCAGCCTCTTTGATTCAAGTGTGTGCTCCCCCTATAACAAAACTATTGACAACAACAACAAAATAATTGGATGGGTTACATAGGTCACTATAGGACATTATTGTGAGTGGAGGACAGATTTAGTAATCGCACAATCTTCTCCACCAAATTCCATCGTGGAAATCATCAAATTTTTAGCTTGGGTTAATAATAACATTCCAACACTTTTCAAACACATGACACATTTGAAGTCTGTGATGGAAGCAACACCAACAACTCCTGTGTGCCATGATGTAAAATAGGTGATTTTCTCTATGGAATTTGGTGTGCGAGAGTGAGCAGTTGACAAATTTCCCTTATTTTGTGTAGTAAAAATAAAAAAATATGATATCAGTAAGGCCAATATTTTCTTACAGAATGTTCCTATTACGCAAGAGAGACAGTAAGGTTTTGGGGATAATAATAGATGAAAAATTAAATTGGAAGGCCTATGTCAGTGCCATAGGAAAACAAGTTGCTAAAATAATTTAAAAGTCTTTTGAGGAATGTGAAAATTTAATACATCATTCTCTCTTACAACTATATACAATAGCCTTATATACCCATATTTGACTTACTGTAATATTGTTTGGGGATGCGCTTGTCGTACAACTTTACACCCTCTTATAACCTACGCTCACACACGGCTCCTTTATTCCAAACATTGAAAATACTCAATATCCACAATATCAATAAATTACAAATTAGTATCTTCACATTCAACTTCCTTTCCAACAATCTCCCCAATATATTTGATCATTTCCTAAACCCTAATTCACTTGTACACAACTATTATACTAGCAAAACAATTTCCTCTTTTCTGACTTTTAAAAATGCCTTGAAAACCCATCTCATAAGTCATCCTAGCCTCTTAGTAGTAATCTTATATATACAGTTTTTATTCTATCTTAATGTACACCATTAATCAATTGATTATCCTTATCGATTGTTATTACATTTTATGTATTATTTTGCTATATTACTTATCGATTATAATTCATTTTGATTACTATAGAGGAGGAGGAGTATAAGCTATAAATGCTTTATCCCTCCTCCTGCACCTGTTTTTATCTGTTGTGTATTGCATTATATATTATGTATTTTTTTTTGTTGTGCAAACAAACAAACAAACAATCAATGCTGTGAGAAAAAGCGGTGAGAGTGAGCGTTCGAAATGTTTCCATAGAGACAACAGCGTAAAAGCGCTTCTGTCTTCATCCAGGTGCCGTGATTGAATCTGTGATCGAATCTGTGATCTACGTGTTGAGTCTTTGTGTGATTGATTAGTTATGCCTGCACACGTCAGATCAGAAGAGGAAGTTGTCCACCACACGTCCCCCGGATGTTTGTGCTCTTTTAAACGGCGCGAAGGAAGCACCTGCCTCATTTGTGAAGGTATGAAAATGACTATTTGAACATGTTCTCCGTCTTGTTTTTGTGTTATCTTCACCCGCTGTCATAATGTTGATTGTTTCATAAGCACCGTGTGATTATTTCTTGGATTGCGCACTGGTTTCAGAGGCGTCCAGGGTTAATTAGACACAGGTGTGTGCAAGGATAATTTGTGTCTGTCACACAACTCTGTGTTTTTTTTTGTTTTTTTTTACAAACGTGATAAAATAACCTAGTTTTGTTGTTTTTGGCGTTTTATTCATTGCATAAAACAAATATTAAAAAGTGTAAATAAAATAAAATAAATATCAGCATGGACTAAATAACGTAAAAATGAATAATTCGCTGCTGTGAATCTGCAGCGTAAATACAATTAGGCGTTTGGAAGAAAAATAATGACTGGTTTGAACAGAACCGATTTGTAATTATCAAATTATTTTCCCCTTTTGTTTAAGGAACTTGACTGATAAGAATTTGACTGGTTATTTATTTATTTCCTTGACTTTGTGTGTCATTTTGTGTACCCTGTCTTTGGCGGTGCCTGTGATTGATTAGTTATGCCTGCACAGGTCAGATCAGAAGAGGAAGTTGTCCCCCGGATGTTTGTGCTCTTTTAAACGGCGCGAAGGAAGCACCTGCCTCATTTGTGAAGGTATGAAATGACTATTTGAACATGTTCTCCTTCTTGTTTTTGTGTTATCTTCACCCGCTGTCATAATGTTGATTGTTTCATAAGCTCCGTGTGATGATTTCTTGGATTGCTCACTGGTTTCAGAGGCGTCCAGGGTTAATTAGACACAGGTGTGTGCAAGGATAGTTTGTTTGTGTCTGTCACACAACCCCGTGTTTTTTTAGTTTTTTTTTTACAAACGTGATAAAATAACCTAGTTTTGTTGTTTTTGGCGTTTTATTCATTGCATAAAACAAATATTAAAAAGTGTAAATAAAATAAAATAAATATCAGCATGGACTAAATAACGTAATAATGAATAATTAGCTGCTGTGAATCTGCAGCGTAAATACAATTAGGCGTTTGGAAGAAAAATAATGACTGGTTTGAACAGAACCAATTTGTAATTATCAAATTATTTTCCCCTTTTGTTTAAGGAACTTGACTGATAAGAATTTGACTGGTTATTTATTTATTTCCTTGACTTTGTGTGTCATTTTGTGTACCCTGGAATAAAACAGACACAAGACAAAGTAGACGTTTAATGACAATAATCTTAATATTGGAAATTCACCCGGTCCACTTGATGTTAGTGGTTTATATTATAATTTATGATAAGGTGCCATAGAGCAAGAAGGTTGCTGGTTTATGTCTCGGTCCTGGCCTTTCTGTGTGGAGTTGGCATGATCTCCCTGTGTGTTGTTGTTTTTTTATTTTTATTTTTTATACAGTTTCCGAAAACATGCAGAGGTTAATTGGACAATCCATAGGTGTGAGAATGAGTGGTTGTTGGCGTCTTTGTATGCTGGAGACCTGGGATTGTCCACCAACAGAATGAATGAATGAGTGAGTGAATGTATGATAAAGTTGTACTTCTGTCATATGAGTGACTTGGACATATTGCCCATCTAACCCACATAAATCATAATCCTAGTGATTTATTTTGAAGTGCCACAAGGCGGGGCCTGCATCATTTTCAGTCATTTCACAACCACATTGTTAATGATAATCATTTTTTTCCACTTTAAATGTATCCCATCTGTTATGCAAAGAAAACTGTTTCTTGAGGTTGAGTGCTTTTGATTTGTTTAAGATATGTTTTTTTAATGGGAACTCACTTTTATTCACAATATAAATCCAGACATGATAAATTGTTTCTGTAACCCCAATATTATTATTTGTCTGCAAACCAGCCATTTCCAAGAGAAATACGTTTGGAATAATGAATCAAAGCCTAATTAATTTGACTTGTGTTATTTAGTAAATCTTAAACAAATTCTTCAAATGTATCAAATTCTTTGCGACAAGACGCAGTCGCTGTTAATGACGCGTTCGAAGCGCGCTCTTAAGAAACATCACAATAATATTGTGATTCTCAATTTCTTTGGTCAAGAAATGTTTATGCTCTCCCTCGTCTTGATGTAGAAACTGTGTAAAATAACCTTGCTGTGCCGTTAACCAGCCTTTTTATGCATCATAGGTTCTAGTACAACAGCAATGTCAAACACTTCAATAATGCTCCTTTGTGTGTTTCTGTATTTCTAATTGAAGTCGCAGTATGCAACAGAAGTGAGCCTTTCTATGGGGCCACGTCATTTAATGAGCGATAACTCCAGGAAGGGGGAGAGTCAGTGACTTAAAGCACAAGGTGAGCTTTTAATAGCTGCTGTGATGTGACGACAATCTTTCCCCCCACAAAGCGCTTTTGTATAAATCAGAGTTGCAAATGGCTCAGGACTTAATTGAGCAGATTTCCTCAAAGGACTTGCGATGAGGAAAAAAAAATGTCTCTGTTAAATAATGTGGGAAAATAGACTCCTTCATGTGCCATATAAATTTCTTTCCATGTTGCCAAAAATGCCGTGAGGCCGACATTACAATAGCAAAGGGTGGCAGTGGATCCAATTATCATTTAACAGTGCATCGGTGATAAAATATCCACATGCTGCTTCTTCATGCCGGGTGCCTTCATATTCCTTGATAAAGTGGGAGATATCAAGTCACTTATTGGTGCTTCTGTGGTTTAGATCTGGGAATTATAAGTGGAAATTAAGGCGGCGGATGTTTGAATCATGCAGTCAGGTAATGAGAAATTCGAGTTACAGTGAAGGTGGCGGCAGCGAGGGCTCTCAAGCTTTGAAGCAGCGATTCATTTGGAGTGCTGCACAAATTTCCGGTGCCAGTACGCAGGGCTGTGACTCTTTCAAAGTGCTGCCGGGACATCTGAGGGACTGATCTCAAAAGATCGCACTTGTGGCTGCAAATGAATTGGTCCCGCGGGTCTCCAGAGCTGTCAGCAACTCACTTTGAATGAGAGCTTCATACATCAACAGAATTTTCCCTGTGAGCAGCAACTTTTTGCAAAAAAAAGAGGGAGGGGAAAACGGAGAAAGGAATAACGTTAAACATTTTTTTTTTTCAGCACACCTTTTTGGTGTGCCGAGTGTGGTGTAAAGGAACATCTGTGGAACATAATGGTGCAGTCAGTGTACACGCTGGAATGCAGACCCTGTAAAAAAAAACAAAAAAAAAACACGCTTTCCATTTTATATTGCATGTCTGGTAAATGTATGGAACATTTTTGCTCATATTTGTGCACTGGGTGTTGTTTTTTTTTTAAATTATTGTCTTGGCAAGTTTTTTTTGGAGAACATAGAGTATGAAAGGTGGACAGATCTTCAGATTACAAAACAAGCTCCTGTTGTTAAGCTTTTAGATTGATTGGACGTCCATTTTTTTTTTTTACAGTCTAGCAAGAAGAGTGTTTAGGTTATAATTAGAAGAAACATCAAATTCACTTGGGGGAAAAAAAATCACAACTTAAATAGTACATATCAATTGTGTTATTGAAAACTATATAATTGATATTGATTTGAATTTACAACCTCGGCCCTCTGAAGCTGGTCTCATGCCACAAGACATTTAGGACTAATTTGACCCAGAAGATCAAAGATTACCCTCTGGAGCAAGAGCGAACCTGTTTTCAAAATGAGACAGGATTTTAAAACCCCAGTCTTTTTCTTTTATTATTTTTTTTGGAATCGCATAATTGTACCTGTTATACCTGTTATGTCAATGTTTTTCCTTAAAATACCATATAACCCTAACCCCAGTAGGGATGCACCATATGCCACCCGTCGCCACAAAATCATGACGCTGAACTCATGTCTTGGCAGGTTCAGCTGAGAAGCTGCTCATTCATTTCAAATGTGGTGGCATCTTGCGCTGCCAAACTGCATTGTTGTTCCTCTGCTTGGCTTTGGAAGTGGCAGTGCAAGAGTCAGCCAAATAAATCAGATTATGTAAATATTCAAGTCACATTCATACATTTAGAGCTCTCTCACAATGTCGTTGACGGCGTTTGTGATTTTGATTTCTTCATTTTCTTTCTGTCGAGCAAAAAATTCCACAGTTGGTGCACCCCTAATATAGATTTGATTTCCACACTCTTGACATGGCTCAAGATTTGATCTGCATGGGTGTAAATGAATTGCATTTAGCACTTTCGCACTTACTGTGCAGTCTTTTAACATTTACACTGTAGAAACACCACTTGCTGTCCTACCGCAGTGCCGTTTGCAATACTACACCTTATTTTAATTCAGCCATGAATGCATGAGAGTTTTGGAAAAAAAAGTTTTCAAAGTAAACAAAATCAACATTTCATCTCTGAATGCTTTCATATCACCTGTAGTGACCATACTGTAGTGTGAGTGTGATTTTATCAATGCTCCTGTATATAGGGTAACAATTCAGTTGCTGGTTGTATTCTTGTGATCATCTCCAGACTGGTCCTTGCGCTCGCTGTCCTTCCATCACTTTGCCTTGTGGCCATTATCTCTGCTTTGCTGTGTGCACTGTGTGCTAGCTTTTTATTGAGAGACCGATGCTGTTACTTGCGTGACACTAACAAGACTGGTTCTTTCAGATAAATAAAAAGCTGATGGCCGGTAACCGTGTCCTGTCCTTGGCAAAACAAACAAACAAACCTTGACATTAGTGTGTGAAGTGTTGCAACATTTACTGTAGTTGCAGTTGAATATCCCTAACCTTACTCTTCCCTGCCATGTGTTTCAGAGAACCTATAGCCTTCAAACACGAATGATGTTTACTTTGTCCATTAGTCGACCTTAAAAAACAGATTTTCAGTTCCCAAACTGACATAAAACTAGTGGTGGGCATAGATTGTTTTTTTAAATCTAGGTTAATCTCACTGTTATCTTGAAATTAATCTAGATTAAAATGGCTAGGTTTCACGGTATCCATCCATCCATTATCTACCGCTTTATCCTCCACTGGAGGGTGGCAGGGGGTGCTGTGCCTATCTCAGCTGACATTGGTAGATAGGCGGGGTACACCCTGGACAGTTCGCCAGTCCATCACACAGGTATATGACTATTTTTTTTCATACATAATCAGGTGTTCACAGTATTTTCTACTGGTTGAGAACATAATTACTGCAGTAGATTAACTTAGGATGGTCTGTTTTATTGTCATGAATACTGTAGAAAAACTCCACACTAGTACAGGTTCACATGACAACAGAAAATGATGAGCTACTCATGATTCTAATGAAGTGAGGAATCGGAATGCAAAGACGATTACAGTTGCACTGGTTTAAATGAACAACAAACAAATGTTGAGTGCTGATCAAAGTTGCGTGCAAGCGGTTTGGGATTCATAGACCCAGCTCCCAACCCAACTTTGAGAATAGATTAACGGCAATAATTTTTTTTCCGCGTGATAAGAGTCTCATGTTAACGCAGCACCTTAATGCTGATAACGGCCCACCTCTACATAGAATGTTGCTTTCCTTGGTGTGGCTGACATGCATTTGTTTTGATGCAGTGTTGTAGGTGCAACATGTCGTGTGACGATGAGGATCAGGTTCTTTATTTTTCAGTACTGCGGTGTTTCTTAGTGCTCAGTAGAACAGGCACTTGTGCACTTCTTCAAATGAGGAGCAGTTTGAGGCCATTACATAGATCTTATCATAAGATACTTGAACACTGCCTTCTTGTGACCCTACTTGAAAGGCGGCTGTGAGGGTAATAATGATTACACTGCAATGTCAACCGCTGGTGCCCAGCCCTTGATGTTGCTTTATAATCCAAACTCTCAGTCAACACACTGCTTTCTTTCTGGGGAGGTGATAATTTACTGGAGAGGTGTTGGAAGCCTCCAGTGTGAGAGCATCCTCTCGGTATTTTGTACGAGGGCCAGCACAGACTGAAGTATCTAGCACACACAGATGCCCAGAGTGGGCTTGGCTGCCACCGATTTGGGAATGTAGGCTACAGGGGAACACATGGTGGGGCAAAGGTAGCAGAGGACCCAGGGGAGGCAGACAGATGGGCCTCTATTAGACAACTCTGAGAGCTCCACTTCTCTCTGGATGCAGCCCAACACTGCCAGGTCAGAGAATGAAACATCGGCCTCTTCAGTTCCAGGTGGCTTCATATTTGACCTTACTTCCCCCTTCATCTGCAGTCATGTGTTCATAGCTTGTACGTCAATTTTCCGAAAGACAATTTTTTATTATTATTTTCAGTAGTTTATTTAATCCTTGATGAAATATTATGGCCATTTTACTTAATAATACATTTTTTTCATACAGCTCCTTTTCGTTTTCAACAAACGCAATAAAAAAGGAAATAAAAGATATATATATAACCAGCTTTTACTCCAGCTTTACAATATGATCTTTGACATTCTTCATATCAATTTGATGCTTTTAATTTTCTAAATACAAAACAGGAAGTGATGCACTAAAAGCTGACCTGGGTTCTTCCTTTTAGGAGTGATGGCCATTACCTACTGTAAAAATGTGACAGCTATAGTATGTTGACTGTAAAAATACACACACGGCAAAAAGTATCACCGTTGACCCCGCTGCGTAATGTGGTCGAGTCATATGATATCATAAAACTACTATTGCAGCACTTATCGTGTATAATGGTAACATTAGTGGATAATTACATAAAGTCAAAAGTTCAAATGACGATTAAACCCTATAAAGCTTCGTCACTGTAAATACTCCTTCATCCGTGTGTAATGTGAACTGATAAACGGGGTAAGAGGGTAACCCAGGAATTGCCCGAGCTTGTATTCAATAACAATGCAATTTCATTGCTGCTTAGTTTATTTATTGAAGTGCTGTGGAAGGCACTGACCAAATTGTCTTTATTGTTCCAGTGGCTCCTTGCAAATCCTGGTTCCCTGCATGTGGGTTTGACAATTATTACCACTGATACGTCCTCTGCAAAGGACAAATAGACTTCTCAATATAAGTGTGCATCATTACATATGTTAATATACCAAGTCTGTTGTCTTAAGCTTCCCAGGGCATTAGCCGTTCAATTTATTGGCCATCAATGGAAGTGTAATGCAGATAGCTTGTTTTAGGTGTCAGGGTTTGATGTGTAAGCTACGTTTGCATCTCTCCATGAAATGAAGCTTAACAACAGTGCTACAATGTACACTTGGGAAATACTGTATATGGTAAAAAGAATATTCCATCTAGGTTAGGTGTTCTTTTTAAGGCTGTGCAGGAAGCGGGGACATAAAAGTCTTAGACTAACGCCCAATACTAACCTTCAAATAAAAAGATGGAACAAAGCAGACTCTTGATAACTGTAAAATAAGTTACTCCATCGTCTGTCCATATGTTCAGCTGCGTGGCTTCCACTGTAAAGTACCAGGAGCCTTATTCAAAGACCTAAAAGGTTCCTGCAGATCGTTGTTGTTTGTGTCTCCATCAGGATGAACGACCTTGAAAGGTTAGGCCAGCATTTACTAAAGTTTGCGCTTCAGTTCCCTGGTGGGAAGCGAAGATGCTGCAGTCAGGTTGTGAGAGATAGTTTTCTTCCGCAAAAAGTTTTGTAATTTATCTTAAAACATGCAAGCGACGGTAAACATGAACAACGGTCAAATTCCTGTTGCTGTGAAAAGATGAGCTCGACTAACAAAGTGAACTGTCAAATTATTTTAGTAGTTGTGTTAAAGCGAACCTAGACCGGAAGTTCCAATTATGTGTGTATATGCGTCATTACCTTGTTTACGAAGCCCTGAAGTTTCGAAACAAACAGTTCAGCCATTGGGTCTGACTCCGGGTCAAAGTCATAAAAGGGACTCTGACGGGGGTCGTGAAGAAGCTATTTTTAAACACTGTTAAAACAATGTTTTGATAATGACTAGCAGTGCATCCACCATTCCAGAGGGGGGAGCTGCGCTTCTGAGAGCGGGTGTGCTGAATATGTCACTTGCGGGTATTGGCCAGTCACAAGACAGTTGGGAAGGTTCTACGCTGGCTGGCCAATCACAACACACTCCGTCTTCTGGGTATGACAGTTCAGTCTGAAATATCGCGGCTGAGGAACAGCATTAGAAACGAGGAATTTCTATCAGCTCGTTAACAGCAACTTGGAGGTTTTTGACCATAAATTTAAAGTTAATGTATGTAAGTAGACCTCCATTACAAAATAGGTACAACAGGACCACTATGTGAGCTTTAAAATTGTACCTTTTTTTTCCTACCGATTGAGTGTCAACAGTAAAGCAAAATGCTGTGTGACACATGCACCACACTTAAGTTTCTTGAACTTAAATAACTTTTTGGAGGCACACCATTTACTTGGACCTTCCATGCAGTCCGTGTATGCCCTGTGATTGAAATGGACATATTTCCTATAAAGTTCCCAGTTCCTGCAGTACAAATGTGGCTTTCCTCCCTATATGGCGACTATAGAATGGTCCTCTTATAATTTACTAATGTGTGTTATCCTGCAAAAAAGTACTGAAGTATAATCAATCAGGCAAAGCCTATTTCTGACAGGCAAGGTGTTTCCCCTGGGCCTCAGTTCTAGCTCAAGCTAAGACTAATGACTCTCTGGTTCAAGTGGGCTTAGCGATTGCCATTCCCACTGGCTCCAAGCATCTGCGGTCTTGGTGAGAATGCTCCTGCTCCAGTCAGGTGAGGACTTGTGTTATCTGCTGCGGGTCCACCTGCAACTCCGAGCACCTGCACAGTTTGTTTCACCAGAGGGGGTTGAGTCAGGAACAGGTCTTTCAAAGATTTCGTCCACATTTTTCACACCAGTTACTGCAGGATAAGCTCTGAGTCAAGCTTCTCCTTACACAACACTTTGAAATACCCTCCAACTTTAAGAGGATCAGCCTCGGTGCATGGTCACAGTAATTTAGGCTCTGATGCTTCTGACCTTCAGGAGGAAAAGAGAGTGAAGAAAACGCCATGCAAATAAAAAAAATAAATGAGTTCTTATTTTTGCTGAAGCATACCCCAAACAAGCCCTAATAAATCTGCAGAGAAAAGAGGGGGAGGGGGGGGGGATCAATAGCCTACAAATTCACTTCAGGTGAGATCTTTGGTTGTTAAACTCAAATGCTGTCCCCTCTCTGAGATTAAAATGTCTTGCGGCAGTGGAATCTCTTCCACCTGACATTAACATGCGGCTCTGGCTTTATTGTTCAAGCCTGACATAAATATCAAAATCCTATTTCCTTCTCCCTCACCAAATATTTGTCATGCACAGGATCCCCTCCTCCAATATCTTGTACCGTTCTGCTGTAGCCAACGGCATGTCTATCATCACAGATGCATGTTGAGCATAAGCATTGTTCAAACTGGCAAAGCTTTAGTTAAAATTCTAGTCATGTTGCCCCAGTTTTATTAAGGTACCAAGTACGTCTGAATACACTGAACTGAGCAGGACATGCATAAAATGTCGACAAAGACAGCACTTTGTTTTTAATATTGACTCTACATCGTCGTCATGTGTTGCCACTTGCATGCTGAAAGCTGTATGAAGGTTCGTCAAAGCACCGTCTTACAGTTGTTGTTGAGTAGAGTTGCAGTATTTGAGTGGTCTGGACTCTGACACATAGTTGTCCATCTTGTCTCCGACTCGGTCAGGACTTGACATTATAAACTTATTTATTTGTATGAATCTTTATTGTTGAATGTTATTAAACCAATATGAACTGCTGCTCCTCTCATTTCACCTTAATCTTTAGAAAAGTTAGGTTCATAGACATGAGATGTGTGTGTTGAGAGCTTAAATGTCTGTGATAAAGTTTGCCTTCCTAAACTGTTTATTTGCATTACAACATATAAAGAAGCACACATGGCAAACACTACACACCACAGTCCCACCACTTGCTCCCTTGTAGGAGAGACTTGGACATGTCACAGCAGAGAGTGGCGGTCAATTCATGCTCATCCATTACTATGAGAAAATCAACTTGGTTGCATTACCTGGGTTTAAAGAGATGGGATATTAGTGTTTGCTAATGGAATGTTCCAGAGGAAAATATGTGACCTTGTCACATCCTAATGTCCTCTGCATTTTCCCCTGCGACGAACAAGCCTGGTTCTCGGCATGGACTAGACACAGTCAGAAATAGTGCCACAAATATGCTTGTTCTAATAATTTCCATAATATATATTTTTTTCAATTTCTAGTGAAGTTTGCCACCCAAGTTTACTGTTATGCAGATCACTACTCAAAAATCAATACTTGCAATACCAAACGTGTCCATTTTAGGCTATTCTCTTTTTAAAACATCAATATTTACACACTAGTTTACACAAATTTGGCATGGACTTGTATTTTTTTCATCACAGTAGAAAGTTACGTTGCCATTTGCAAGAATTGTTGGCAAGAACTCTTTTCTTGCCAACAAGGACTTTCACCCCTTATGCGAACCAGTGCTGTATAAATGCACTGGAAAACACACTCGCGAACAGCTCCACTGTGTCCGTCAAGCGCAGTCATGTGTGGAGCTTTATCGATTCAGAGAACGGCAGTGACGCTGTATGTGATGTATACTGAAAGGATGAGGTACTTTTGACAACACCACAAACCATGTCAAGCATTTCGTATGTAATCGTAGTGCAGAGTATAAGAGAGGTCATGGAGTGGCAGGAGAGAAGAAAACACCAGGTGCTGCAAGGACAAGACAGACATCCCATGCTGAGTCCTTGGTGTTGACGGACAGTATCCCAAGGGATTTATAAAAATTACTTAACTATCTAACTAATATATCCAGGCAAATGGAGATGTAAGCCAACTGTATGTAGTCCCTGAACATGAGCAAGTGATTTGTATAGGCTGGTGTAATGACGTTATGAAATGAAATGAAATGAAAGTATGTTTGTATTTAATATCCATTTAAATTTACTCTATAGTATACTTAGCTGCTGTTTGTTCAGTAGAGAGGTTGGTTAGTCGGTGGAACCTGACGGCACCAAGAGCTCATAATGCAGCTGATGTCGGATCAGCTGGTGAAGCTGTCAGACGTGTCTCTGTACAGGCTGTCGTCTCTGTGTTATATTTATATTCAGCTCAGCTTCGATTGTTTCATGTGTGCTTTCTCACCTAAGATGTAAATGAGTTGCAAGGAACATGAGATTCCCTTTTTCCCCCCCTGTTGAATAATCATGTTATTTTGAAATGATAATCAGTTTTGGGTTTGCCTCCGTCATGTTGCCTTGTTTTTTTTATATTTAAGGATAATTTACCTTGCACATGTCTGTGATCAGAGAAAACGAGCAGTGGCCACAATAGGGGAGCTTGATGCACCTTATAGCTGACCCACTGCAGCGGTCAGAGCAGATACAAAAAAAAAAAAACAGGAAGCCTGTTGGGGTTCAAGTTTAGACAGGAAAATATGACCCAAGCTGTGTTTGACTCACACATCCATCATCAGACTTGTGTCATCTGGTGACAAAGCTCAACGTTGTTTGTTGATCTGCAACAATAAATCTGTAGCTTCTGCTGGGAGCTTCGCTGTGACTCGTGATAAAAGGGTTGCAGACAAAACTTTCTGACAATTGTACTCTCTGCTTGTTTCCCCCGCGGGGCATTTCAACAAATCTTAAAGCACTATAGGTTACACTACTCCCATGTGGGAAATAGCAGTATGGAATGAGCGCTTGCTATGGTGTAAACACTGTGAAAATTTTAAGACAACAGTCGCATTAGCATAATATGCTAATGCGACTGTTGTCTTAAAATTTTATATATCATCTATACTATATATCTTTACATCTTTTTAATATTAACAAAATGATAACACCCTCACCATTTACTCCCAGTAGGAGGAGCTACTTCTTCTCTAACAGGAGAGACGTTCACAGATGGAATGGTTCATTTTTGACTGTTTCACATTCAACAAAGAATTATCAGTCGCTTGGATTTTTTTTTTTTTATTTCTTCTCGGACTCATGTGTGACAGAGAAAGACACATGATGTGTAGACTTTGTATCTACTTACTGAACAAACCCTGCTGTTATTTGCAAAACATAGGAAGTAGGGATAGGACAATACCACTTTTTCTGTGTCCGATATCGCAAACTACTGATATCAAATATGAAGCTGTTCAGTTCAATTAAATTAAATTTTATTTATATAACCCAACATCACAAACACAATTTGCCTCCAAGGGCTTTACAGTGTGTACACCCTGTCCTTAGACCCTCATCAAGTGAGGAAAAACTCCTCTTTTCAAAGACAGAATTCTCCAACCATGTAACAAATATAGTTCTCCCAAAAATAAGAAATAAACAGCCCAAACATGACTCAGATAAAATGCTATCTGATCCAGTGATTTTGACTGATACCGATTCCCATAATAGGAAGTTTACTTGGGTGTGAGTGCAACCCTTCACATTGCATCTTTATGTATCCAAAGTTGGCAAAGGCAACAGACTTGGATTAAATCTGACTATGTTACATTTTCTAGATGTATACAGTAAAGTCAGCACTTTAAGTGTTGCTGCATTTGTTATTCGCAAACACTATTCATGTGTGACGAACAGGATGTCATATCCACATTTCCAGTGTGATGTAGTTTACAAGTGTTGAGGAAAAATTCCTACCTGCAGGAGGGGGAGACCATGGTTTGTCGGGAGGTTTTTGTTGTGAGGAAATTCCAGTATGTTTTTATTGGGAAGATGTTGAGATGGCATGAAGGGAACGTGTTTCCTTGAGTTTAACCTGGTAATTTGTGCCTCAACCTATTCATATTGTCGTAATGCCAGAAATATTAAAAACAGGACCTAAGAAATTTTAATTTTAATAAAATGCGATTTCCGTCCGCGATTCCGTTAACACGGAAATCATAGGGCCCTTCATGGGAATAATTACTAATTAGTGATCAGTGCTCATCTGCAATTTTAACTCCGCTGTCAAAAGACAGCCGACACAAACGTAACTTAATGTGATTCAGTGTCGATATAGTGGAGGACCTGAAAAACCTGCATCCATATTAATTGTGCTCTTGTCAACACCTTGTCATAAGAGCAGTGCAGTAAAGATGATGTGATTTAAAACAAGGTAATGGTGTGATGTTGTGCATCAGCGGTGAAGCTACACAGCACATTCATTCTCTCTATATTTGCAGAGGACTTTTCTGGACACATCATACAATGTATGTAAGTGAAGCAGCTGTCAGAGGGAGGATTTTCTTACTGCTCTGTGATGGTGCTTTGCCTCAATGTGGCAGTTAAATTAAACAAATGAAACAAAATTCAGTGATGATGACGGTTATGATATTGTGAACAGCATATTGCACACACACATACACATGCACAGGTTTGTGCAGCTATTCAGCTATTCTTTTTAATTCAAACTCGGATCAGAATTTATTTATTTAAGGAAACCAACAACAAAAAGATTCAAATGGTAGAAAAGTTATATGTATTGTAGGGGTGGGGTGAAAAATCTATGCAGTGAAATGTTGCGCAGCGATTGCTCGCTTTTGAGACACCAGCATTAAGCATTTAATTTTTTAACTGACATTACAAATCAGACTTTTTGTAGATTTGCATACAAAAAGAAGTTTCAATCCACTAGATGGTGCCAAGTGCTCACTGCGCTGGAGCTGCTGTATGAGTATATCGCAATATATGATTTTGCAAACACTCACTATTTTTGCGATGTCCCGATAAAATTGTATCATGACTTGAATATCGTGATAATGGCGCATTGTGACTTAATTGTTGTGATACTATCTTAACTTAAATATCGTGATAATATTGTGATCTAAATATCATGATAATATCATTGTGAGAATATCATATTGTGACTTAAACATTGTGAGAATATCATATTATGACTTAAATATCGTGATGATATTGTGACTTAAATATTACGATAATATTGTGACTTAAATCATATTGTGACTTAAATATTGTGACGATATCATATTTTGACTTAAATATTGTGATATTGTATTGTGACTCCTTAAATATTGTGTTAATTTCATATTGTGAGTTAAATGTTGTGATTATATCATATTGTGACTTAAAGGTGAAGTAAGTAGTTTATAGTGACATCTAGAGGAGAGGCTGAAAATTACAACAAAGAACTGCTCCCCTGCTCACCCCCTCCCATCCCTGAGCGCTACGGTGTCCGCAGCCGGTCAAATGTCGTCCTCATCGTCTTTCTCTGTGTCAGCAGATGAGGTTCGTGAGGCGAGGGAGAAGGGCGAGCTACCGCGGCCGTAGCAGACGAAGTGGAGAGAGTGGAGGCGGGACTTCCACTACAAGTAAAGCGACGCTTGATTCGTTCTCTTGCGTTTGTCCTTACAGGCTCCGGTAGAAACTTGGCGTCTTGCTGCTAACAGTGGCTATGCAACCGCGGCCCGCGACCATGTTATTTTACATGACTTTTTGAAACACTACGAAAATTAAACAAAGAATATTATACAGCGACTAGACAATGCAGGAGCACATAATATGTATAAAAAAGTGGATTTTGGGTCATATAAACCTATAAATACTACACAGTGTCCCTTTTAAATATCATGATATCTTATCGGGAATTTAAAATCATGATAATATATTGTGGTGTCTCTAGTGATTCCCACTCCTCACATATTCATTCTTATTCTTGTATATGGCTGAACAAACCCTTGATAATAAACCAGACGTTGAAGGCGACACACAGACGCCACAGTGTTTACCTGCTGATGAATTAATCTCTTGGACCTCAACACTCATTGCTATTCCAGCATTTTCTTTTGTTTGGCTTGGAGATCAGTTGCATTGAATTTTTTATTTATTCATTTTTTTGCTTAGCCGATAATATTGACCACGCGTGGCGTCGTCCTTCCCATGGATTTCCTGCATTTCTGGACCATTGTCTCATTCAGTCAGAACCTGCAGGACGCGTCGATACAGGAGCTCATACTGTAGTAGCGCTGTGTTGTTTCCACAGTGAGTCTGACTTCACGCCGCAGTCCACGTCCAGAAAACTTGATAACGTTTCAAAAGGGCAGATTATTTTCAGGAATGATGACCTTGTTGACATTGATCCTCTCTGCATGAGAGGAGATGAAAGAAGCGAACAGGTGACGCTTATCTGATGTTGGAGCAGATTATCAGATTTCAGTGTCTAACTGACCGGAATCCAGCTGCTTTTTTTTCTCTCCCTTCTTTTTCTTCTTGTGCAGAGCTCGCATATCTTCGCTTGATCTCAGCCTATAAATCAATCTGAGATGTTTGTGTTTGTCATTTTTCGAATTTTAAAGCAAAAAGTATACGGTTCAGTCCACATAAATCTGACTGAGATTTAATTTATAAGATACTCCTTTATTAATCCCACCATGGGGAAGAGATAATGAAACAAAATGGTATACAGTGTTAACAACATGGGCATATTATGTACACAATGAACAGTGTAAGGGATTGCACAGAGCAGTGTTTGAACAGTGTAACAGCTGGCTGACATCCATCTTAAGACTAAATCTTGAAAAAGTTGATATTTAAGATTCTGCTCTTTAAGACTAATATGCGTCAACAGAAAAAAAAACACAAAACTTTCCCATGCGAGTCAGGGAACAATGTTGGCTTTGTATACCAGACAGGATGGCATTTTTATTTTTTAATTTCTTAATAGGCTTTAGAATTTAAATGCAAAATGCATGATCTCATCTGTCTGGGCCACTACAGAGCAAGGTCTTGTCTTGTCTTGCACATTTCAAGGGCTTATTGTAAGGATCCATTTTTTTTTTTTTTTTTTAAGCACTATACAACTATACTTAAAGGTTGGACAATTGTTTTCTGCTACAAGACTTGTCTCACTGTTGCATATTTTAAATCATTTGTAAAGTAACTATATTACTAAGTTAATCGCCAACTATCTTGATAATCAGGTCATCGTTTTGATTGTTTTGACTTCCTAAATATCAATATTAATTGCACTATGTAAATCATTAAAGCGGTTTCATTTGAGAACATCATCATATCTAGGTTTGGTGAACACTGATCAACATTTTCTAACATTAATGGACCACACAAGTACTAATTTAGTCCATTATGAAAATCGTAGTTATTTGCAGTCGTCCTTATATCTCTTTAAGTTTAAAGAAAACCCCCCAATAGGGCACAAGTAATTATTTCCTATTGAATATTGAAGCTTGTTTAAGAAGTGCTGTCCATGGTCCTGAAATAACTATTTCAATCTGGCTGCTTGTTAAATGTGTTGCCTTGTGCTGTGGTCACAGCCTGAATGTGCTGACATGAGTGAACCACTAAAAATACTGTTCCATCTTTATGCAAACTGCCAGACACATTTTTAGAAATTGTTAAGTTGTAGTTTTTAGTTATTTTATGAACATTACTTAAACGGTTTGAGGTAAGAGGCAGGTTATTTTCTGAAAACATTTTCTCCCCGTTTAATTATTATTAATTAATTTTCAGTTCTACTGTGGTTGCAATGACTGCATGATACATTTTTTTTTTTAATGAAAATCAAATAAAACACTTTCCTCTATGAAAGATGATGCTCCAGCTCATTGATGAGGTAATGGTGTATGCCTCAGGTCAGACAGGGAGAAGAGGTGATTGTGATGATAGTCATTTAACATATTCACTGGCATGCACTGTATTACCATCAGCAATTTTACGGTTGATTTAGAGGCACTTTATCCTCGCTTTTATAGCAGAGTTTTCACAATCAAATATGCATCAGCCCTCCTTTTATCATCTCCTGTTCGCTGAGCCAGCACAGGACAGTTTATTGTCATGGACTATTTCATTACGTCCAAATATGAATGCTTTTTATCCAAATCAGTTTTTTGAAGGGAGGGAGGGGTGAGGTGGGGGGGGGGTATCCTTGTTGTTGGTTTGTTCAGCTGCTGATTTGTGAGTGTATGAGTTTGAAAATGTCCCCACAACAGTATCACTTAGCTGAATTAAATAAATAAAAAATCCATATAATGTGTTTCTCATACACAATTTTTAATGTTATTTGTTAAAAAAAACTTCCAACGTTCAGAAAGCGATCAATAAAGTTGCCTGGCGGAAAGAGTGTACTAGGATGGTGGGAAATCACTGCAGACGATACAGCGATCCTGTGATGACCTCCTGTCTGCTCGCTTGTCTTAGCTCCGCCCTCAAAACACACAGAACAAACAACCAAAAAAGCACACTATGCCAAAAAGAGCAGGGCTGTTAACGCCAGCATATTCAATAATGGAAGTGCTTCGGGTCTGTGGGGGTGCTCGCTGTCATGCAGCGCTATGATCAGCCATTATGATACTCGAGGACTACTTAAGTCTTACTTTATTAAAAGACCTTTATTGAGAGGTTATCCTACTGCCCTCAAGCCTTCGGACGCTCTGTTGTCGAACTATCTGATGCTGAATTTTAAAACTAAAACTTTCTTTTGCAGCGCTTTCTAAAGTTGCATTTGTTTTCATTTGGTGCTTTTGAATATGCATGTCACGCTTTCAAGCTGCATGTGTTTTGGATCATCGCAGTGTGTTTGCCCCTGTCGGCCACCGTACTAAGCTGATATAAACTGCTCCAGCTTTTAAGTCAACATAATGTTTATTGTTTCACTTTGCTGGTAGTTACCACCTGGAAACTTTCATGGTTTCTTCATGAAAAAAGAACTAAACGGCATAGTACGTAAGAGTGGTTGTTCCACTTCTTCCTCCATCAAAAAGTGTTGTTTTGTGACTTCAATGTTTAAGATCCCTTGGTTGGAATTACCTACGTGACACAAGCAGCTCCTGCACCCTTTAGCCTATTTACTCTGTGGACTTTGGTGTGGAAGAGCCTTATATCTAATCTAAGTGGCTAAGATCAGTTTTTCCTTGTTTCCCTGTTGACAGGCTTGTTTTCTGTGAGAGTGGTTGTTCGTGTCTCAAGATGGTTGCATGTGTCTGCACTTTATACGACAACATATTTTTTTTTTAAACATATTTGACCCAGTGACACTCTCTTATTCTTCCCTTTGACACTGATCATGTTGATATCCAGTGTTGTTCAAAACTTACAGACTGGGATCGTTCAAAGAAGAATGTGGTCTGCCGCCTGTGATGTTACGGCACGCTGCCAACTTCACACCTCTCGGGTTGTGAGAGCCGTGTGTTGCTGTGGTTGTCTTTTAAAATGAACAACCACAAAACAAACGAAGCAAGCAGACTGCTGTAAAATCTGCTGTATCTGTAATGCAGACCATTTTTCATTTAAAGACTGAAAAGTGTTTCTCTGAAGTCTTCTCGTCAGGATTTTTTAAGGGTGTCTAAAAATATGCCTCAATGACGCACTTAAGCACCTGGGTTCACAGCCTAATAAGAGCAAGAACCTTTACTTTCTTCAGTTTCCTCCCACAGTCCAAAAACCATGCAAATTTGGGGATTAGGCAAATTGGACTTTCTTAATTAACCATAAGTGTGAAAGTGGATGGTTGTTTGTCTCTATGTGGCCCTGTGATGGACTGGCAACCTGTACAAGGTGTGACCCCGCCTATCACCTTATGTCAGCTGGGATTGGCACCAGCGGCCCCCCAAACCCTCATGTAGAGGATAAAGTCAGTAGAAGATGAGACACACTGGAGCATGACACCTCCTCACCTGCTCCTACACTGTTGCCTGAGATCTGCAATTTAGATAAGATGCCTTTGTCCCACAAATGCATTTTCCCTTGATGCAAAAAACATTCAGAAAAGCTCTGACACTTTATTTACAATTACTAAAAATTAGGAAATGAAATACAGAAGAAGATAAAGCTGAGCAGACACCTGCTGTGAGGGACCAAAGCAGATTCTTTTTTTTCTCTTTTTTGAACAGGAGATTTGATACTGGAACATTTCCGTTTGCATTCGCAAAAAAACTTGCTCACTTTCACTTGCCTGTGGGTGTGCATTTGGTTCAAGAGCAGAAAGATTGTAATAAAAAAAACAAAAAAAAAAATTTTAATTAAACATTTTTTAACCATTCAAATTTGGCAAAATATTTTCTACCTTTTATACCGACTTTAAATGGCAATGCAAGGACATTTCCAACAACACATAGTGTTCAGAAGACATGCTGTTCTACTGAAATTAGACACTTATCTGTAGATAATTTTTCACTTTACCAGTGAAAATTGAATATTGGACTCATGACTGTTGCTCTGGGGAATAATTGCAGACAAACATCAGAGGCTTCTTTGTGCAAAGGATAACTGTTTTTCATTTTTTGAAGATTGATATGTTTGGTGCAAAGAAAGTAAACATGTAGGAGCACTGCTGGCACGGTCCGCTGATAGATGAAGTCATTACTGGACTCTCCAACATCACGGTCATTTTTTAAACAATAACGGATCTAGGAAAAAACACATTTCGAGTTCTTCCCATCGATACCAGGTTCAGTGTTGCCTTCAAGTTAAAATGCCTAACTTTGGTGTCAAATATGTTCACTTTTCATCTTCCACTTCATAATTCACATCGTTGTATTCTATGCTGCAACGTTTTTTTGGTGACAGACACTTCTGCTCGGTGAGTGGACTTGTTAGCATTTTCAGCTAGCGATATTTATGCTAATGTCTTAGGATGGATTATTTAGTGGCAGAAAGAGAGCAGGACATGACAATAACTGGACACAATAGTTAGAAGTAGTGGCTAAAGTTAGCTTTTGTTACACTAACGTCAATTCATTATGTGTGTGTGTGTTTCTTTAGCAGCATGTTTAGCCATGTTTAGATTCAGTTATGGTGTGGTCATCTCTTTGTGTGTTATAAAAGCCAATCTGCAAGCTCACAATGTGTTGCAGTGTGTTGAACTTATAGGTCTGCTGCTATTTTCACAACTTATGTGCGACACTGCCCAACAACAATCTCCAATACTTATTGACCTAAATAAATTGTCGACTAAAACTATCACATATAGAAGTGACTAAAATGTGACTAAAACTAATAAGCATTTTCGTCCAAATGACTAAAACCCAATTTAGACTTCTGCGTAAAGTGCTCTGCGTAGGTTATATTGATGGGAATTCCGGCTCTTTTTAGAGAACCGGCTCTTTTGGCTCGGCTCACAAAAAATAACGGGCTCTTTTGGCTCCCAAGCGCCTCTTCAGGTTGTTTTATTGCTTTCATTAATTTATCTACAACAATATAAAATTATGCACAAAATTAATTACTAAGTAAAAAACTTGCTTTTTATTCATATATGTTTATTATATAAATATGCTTTTATTTATACACTCCACATAAAATGTAAAAAATAAATTATAAAATACAAAAACAACTATTTACAATTCAACTTTTAACTATTTCAATTTTCAACTTTTTCCTTTTAAACAAATGAAATGTTTTAATTATTTTGCCGTTTCATTCGCGACCGACCCATCACTAGTAGGTTACTCAGACTCTGGGTCGACGCAGAGCCTGTCGAAGAGCCTCTACGTCGTCTCCGACTGCACAAAATATTTTTAAGTGTCCGTCACTCCGTCAAGGGACAACGGAGACGGCAAGAGCTGCGATTGGTCCTCAGGACAGGCCGAGCTAAGCTGCTCTGTGCCGGCTCACAGTGAGCACCGAGCGTCTACAGACGCGGAGCTGATTCCCGCCGATAACGCCGCTGCCAAACTATAAATACGTCATATCTTAACACACACAGCACATGTTTAGACTCTAAATGGCCAATTTCTCACCTCAAATTATCTTAAAACTGCGTTCCGTCACACAGAAAAGTGAGAAACGGCTACCGTTTCAACAACAACAGTCTTTCTCTCTCTTTCTTTCTCGGACGCCATTGCTCACTGTAGCCTGAAGCAGAACAACCTTGCGCAGCGACTCCTACGGAAATTGCAGCGCATGTCCGTTGCCACGACGCAGAAGTATAAAGGCTCGAGGCGTCTCCGTGGTGACGCAGACGGATAAAGCATACGCAGTCGGAGAAGTACAATATGTGGCCTTAAGACGATATCTAAGATGGTTGTCAAAAACAACACTGTTGGAGGAAGCTGGGGAACCCGGAAAAACCCACGCACACACAGAGAGAATATGCAAACTCCATGCAGAAAGGCCCTTGTTCCAACCGGGGCTTCTTGCTGCAAAGGCAAGAGCACTAACCACTACGCCAACTGTGTGGCCCTCTGTGATCTCGTCATGCGGAAAAATTTGCAACCTGTTAAGTGTGAATGCACCTTTATAAGTTTACAAAATGTTTTTTTTAATCATAATATTTCTGATACAAAAAACAAACTGATTAGATCACTTCACTGGAACAGAGCTTAGAGTAACGGCAAAGAGATGCAAAAAAAAAGAATCCAGTAATTTTGCAAAATCACATGCACTCCCAATTCAAAAGCCGAGATGCTGCTGCTGCCACCTTGTGGTAATAGTTGCATCACTATAGCCATCAGCTCAGGGAAGTTGTCGAATTGCACGGCTTTATAAGTTACAGAGTATTACACACAGCTATATCGAAGTAATCATTTACAAACTGATATAATCTCTTTATGATGTGAGATCTTTTATCTCTGTGGTATTTTAAGGGTAATGAATATCGCATGCTACCAGTTTTTTTTGTCCATGGACTGAATTTCCCCTGTGGAGATCTAGTATTGAGATTACATTTCATTTACTGTTTTATAGCCTTAAAATAATGCGTTTTCACTCCTGCTTTGCAAAAACAAAAAGAGTTGGTGAAAATGAGGAACATGATTCAGATCCAGAGGCTAAATGTCATTAGAAAAACCTCTATAAGACTTGGGAAATCTGCCCATTAACTGCTACAGAGTCGCAACGAGACACAGTATTGTAATGAGTATCACAATGCAGTGGAGAAGAGCACCATGTTTTTTTCCCCTGGGTATGAATTTCTTGCAGATGTGTTTCTCACACTTGTATATTACTGTGCTCTGATGTTTTTGGAATAAACTCCTCTGCTCTCTCGTCTCTTTATATGCTTTTGTCCACCATTCTTTTTCTTTTTTCTCTTTTTTTTTGTTTAACACATTTTTTTTAATGTATTCTACTGTTTTGTCCATCCTGTCCTGGCTTGAAAATGTCTTCTGATTATCCAAAATACATGCAAATTATGATATTTTGCTTTTAAGATGTATCGGTCCTGAATCTACCTTTTTATATGGTTTGTATCCACAAGCTTTTATAAAATGTGCACAAATACAAAGCAGTGCTCTCAAACTCAAATGACCTTGAGGCCACTAATCGGTTGCATGGTTGGCAATACGAGTTTCAAATGATATCGCGTGATATTGCAGTGATAGATGTATAATTTCAAAATAAGTGTCTGTGTTGATATGCAACAATGTATAGCTCACAATAGCAATGTATTCATGATACAAAAACAATATATTACTTAAAATAACATGCAGAATTAACTCGCCCTATTGAGGGCCACAAGGGTTTGAGACCTCTGCTCTAAAATGTTGCGTGTTCTAATAAGTGAAACATGTTTCTGAGGATGGATATTGTGAACATTTCAAAGTGTAAAAAAACAGAATCTTGAATAAGATCGTTATTAATCATGCGAAAAATGCTGCCTCCCCCTTGTGGCAGGTTTAGACATTGTTGGAAAGCTTAGAAATCACACTTTCATAACTCAAAAATGTCCCTCAGCCTACTTGTTGCTGGTTTTGCCATGGCTGGCCACACATGTTGCTTGGACTGTGTGTTGGTACTGTCAGCTTGACTCGCTTATGTGAAATATCAAATTCACATTCCGTCCACTATTATCTTAGCAATGGAAATTCACCATTTACAACTTACTGTCATTGCTTTTTATCACCAGACACACAATCTAATAATCTATGTTCTTCATATATTCGTTTACTTTTAAACTTATAGACTTCCATATATAGACCATTGCAAAGGGTGTTCCTGAATAAGGCACTTGACTTTCTGTATTTGATTTCATATAAGCCCAGCCATACCTGTTCAATATTTTACTTGACTCTATTTTCACAGATATTTTTTTTCTCCTTTGTACTCTGCAAACTTCTCTACCCTGGAGAGACGTCTGTGGAGGTCTATAATAAAAAATACATCTCTGAACATGATTGCAATTGTTACTGATTATACACTTTGCTGGTTCACATTGTTTGTATATGAAGGACTATGCTTCTCTATCAGTTGAAAATAACAGGCTCCAACAGTCCTTGAACACTGTGTGGAGCCACAAGACATCAGCTTAGACGAGGAAAGCGCTACCTTGACTTGTTAAACAAATTGAACCTTAAGTTCTTTCATTTGTTAGTGGTTGACACTTGGCTGCATTTGCTGAAGTTGTTGAAATCATCAATTGTGTCTGATTCTAATGTAAAAATACTTGCATGTGATGACTCACAATGCATTACCGTGTGTGTTTGTTTTTTTTAAATAATATTTTGTGCTTTGGACAGTTTCGTCATATTTCCCCAGATAAAGCCATATTTTATCAGCCATATTATTTCACACATCCATGTATCAAATCAGATGGGGCAGCAAATGCTGTGATGGTAGTCCTGAGACATAAATATCACCAGAGTGCAGAGTGGAGTAAAGCCAACGGGTGGCAGCAGAGGTCATTTGTCCACTGGTCATATTGCTAAAGGCTAATAAAGTATTAAATTTGTTGTAGAATGTGGTCGTTATTCAAAATTAGTGAGAACTTTGGTTTGTAGTTTGGATTATTTTTGGTCACATCACTACTGGTTGCCACTTGTCCATATCATATCAAGTTTTTAGAGAAGTTCCCAGCCCCACTGACGGTGCCATGCGGTGAGAACAGACATGAGACGAATGCTTTCTTTCATTGAAAACAGAAACTACAAAAAAAACATGACTTTTTGTCGTCCTCATGCCTTGTGTGAGTCGCTCTTCATGAGGTAAAGGCTTGCATATTTTACTGACACTTATGACTGTTGACTACAGTTTATATAATAAGCTACGAATGAGGCAAGTTGCTCATGACTTTGTGGACACGACTGTAAACCGTGAAGTAAATCCACACTAAACAAAGTGCATATAAATGTTCAAAAGCAGATAATGTATTCATACTTTTGCATATTGTAGATGCAAAATGCAGCAATGACAGTTTTTTATTACTTCCAGTACTTCGCCGGATTTGTCGACTGAGATCGATCTCCAGCAGGATGTGAATAACTAAACGACAGTCTGTGGCTTTAACTGCCAGAGTTAGGCCTCATAATTTCAAGAGTTATGCTGAACTGTAGATCAGTCAAGAGGTTCTGTTTTTTTAATGACTTCTCGGTCTGATCTGCAGTGAGGAAACTTTTTCGGAGAAATTTCAAATGGAGTTTGGCATGCTGCTCGTTACTGTGACAGCACTTCCAGTTAGGAAAGTTGTGGGATTATGATGAATATACACTGTTCAGCTGGGTCTCAGTTCAGTGAGTGGGACCACACAGCTGGAGCTTCAGTCAAGTGATTGATAGGTTTTGTTTCCCGTTCATGAAAGCCACTTAACTGCTTGGACTTGGAGCCTTGTAGAATAAATTACCACTTGTGGCTGCAGTTGCTGAGCAAAACTGTGCTAATCAATTTATTTTATAATAGTCAACGACTATTGATGTACTCGTGTCAACTGACAAGACCTCTAAAAATGTTCTCCATATCTGCTAGATATCATTTCCTCCTGGGTGTTGCAATCTCAACTTTTCAGCTAAGTCCATTGATTGCGACCTTTTCGCAAAGTTTACCAATTATCATAGTTTTCTGCAGATTTCTTCAATTACCCCAGCTCCCCCGTGTGACGCGCTGAGCAGTGTGAGCATATAAATGCGTATCACCAAGCATTTCTTTTTTCTTTTCGTTTTTGTTCTAACCTGCCAATTTCAGTAGCTATTTGAGGATTCAAACTGGTTTAATCATGTAATGAGGTTAAATAATGCATGATGTTTTAAACGCGTCCACTAAATGCTACTGAAATTCTGAAGGGACTAATAAATCCCTCACAAGAGATTAGATCATTTTATATCGATAACGACAAAGAAAGGGAAGAAAGTTGCCCGTCAATAAACCACAAGTTTTTGTTTCTTTGTTTGAAACATCGTAACTTAACCGTTTATTGTTCTCCTCAACGTTCATTAATCAGGTTTGCTCTGACACAATGACTTTAATGGCTTCATGTATCAACTTCCTGTCATATGTTGAGCATCTGTCATTTAGCCTGTGGCCTTCAACACGAAAGAAGGAAAGAAAGAAAGAAACTATATGAATATAATAATATATATAATATTAATTCCCATTAAATACGTTTAGCCTGACAATAATATTTTTAGTTTTATTTATTATAATTAAAACAAAATTGTAATTTTACATCAATTATGTTAATGGGAGTCCTACCGTTGGGTACTGAATGAAAAACTTAAAGTGATTGGGAGCCAGTCTGAGACATGGGAGCTCGTCCTCCCACCGCGGGGACATGAGGAAAAACAGATTTTAACCACAAATCTGCAATGTTTTAATAATCTGCTTTCGTCTTGAGCTTGCCTTTTAGGTCATCTTAAAAGTGTGGAAACTGAAGTTTGTTGAGAAAATCGACATTTTTTTTAGTTTGTGCACACTCATGAGCTGCTGCCTTTGTTTTGCATATTTGCATTATTTATGCAAATGTGAACAAAGGATTTCAAGCACCAAAGTCACACAATCACACATTTCAGCTTTTTGATGGAGGCATTAAGGGACCTTTTTGTACCATGATGTAAAAATGCTGATTTTGACCATAAACTTTGGTATGGGTAGAGAAATGTTTACAGCCAGAAAAGGCTGTCTAACCGTAAGATAAAGTGGCCACCATATTTTTTAATGACATTGTAGATTTAAGCAGGTGTAGATTTTTTATTATGTTGGCTTTTCTAAAATAGCATTTCTTTTTTTTGTGTCCCTGCTGGCATCCATGTTTTCAGTGAGAGCATGCGTCCATGTCTTCCCCGTCTTCATCTTCCTCAGTGACAATCATGCTTTGTTTAAATTCTAATCTGAGGGAAAAATAACTCATTCTGCAATTGCATGGCTGGTATATTTTAAAATAACATTGTTACAGACACATAATGTCATAACGTCTCATTTAAATGATAATTTAGTGTCCCTATGTGCATATGCAGAGTGGGGACAGAAATATGGGTCATATAAAAATGATCCATTTAAATAACAAAAGACCCTCACACTGGGACAATGCAACAGCTATATTCAGTTTTTGACTAATTGAAGTCCAAAGTCTTGCATCAGCTTTCGATTTGATGAATGAGCAAGCAAGCATGGGCTGTGTACTCTGCTGTGTGCCGACATGCCAACAATGTGACAAATGGCTGTGGGCCTTGTGACTACAAAGCACAGTAAACAGAGCTGGAGCTGCTGCCGCTCCACGCTGCAGCCTCGGCTTTCCACAGGGCTTCCTCTCACATCGTTCATCTCCTTCATGGCTTGATGAAACTGTAGAGAACGTGCAATAAGGATGGCGTAATAGTTCATACTGTACGCTGGAAGACACGGTTGGTTTTTGGCCCCATCTCTGAAATATGGCCCTTGTGCACTGCAGTTTCTTTCCTTGGATCCATTGTGGTATGAGTTAATGTTGTAGATTTTAAAATGGAAATAGACACTTTCTGACTGGAACTCGTCATTGTGTTGTTTAAAAGGGATTGCATAGTGTTATGATGACAAAAAAAGCAGCACCATCCATATTAATATCTGTTGCATGTGTGTATTGCTTTCACTCTTTACCACCAGGACGGTGTTTTTTTGTTGTTGCAGAAAATCCATTTATGGCACAAAGGAACTATTTTTTTTTTTATTGTTTCTTCGGAGAAGATTGTTTCTTCGAAGATATTTGAACCCTTCCTCGTGCCCACTCAAACCTGACATTTTTATTATTACTCGTCACGTGGCGTTTATCACTATAGTTGGGCAAAATGAGTGATAAATCTAGAAGATAACGGGTAATTCCACACACATCCCCCATTTGTGTCGAATTACCTGATGCTCAATTTTTAGATTTAGGGCGAGTCATCTTTCATATTGAAGGTTGTGGGCTTGATTCCCAGCTCTGCTAGTCTATATGCCGTTGTGTCCTTGGGCAAGACACTTAAAACCATCATTATTGTGGTGTGAAGGTTTAGCTTGAATACTTCATTTTCAGAATAAAACAACGTATCTGGTTTAATTTTTCTGGTAGGGTAAGAGGACATTCAAAGTGGATATAAGGTTAAACTGAGCGCCCTCTGATGGTTCACCTTTTGCTTTGTCTTGTCAAGTAAGAGAAAGTCTTCAACCTATGCAAAAAATATTTTTAATAAAAATGGGCTACACAAAAAGTAGATTGTTTTTTTGTAGATAAGTTTGGTTGTTTAATACATAGAACATGGTTTGAAGCTATTGTATAGGTTCATTTTTGTTTATCTTGACTCCCTTTAAAAAAATAAAGACAATGTCACTCTGAAAACATTACTTTTGGAAGCCAATTTGTTCAATTGTTTTCAGTGATAGGTTGGAGTGAGGGGGGATTTCTATACAATGAAACATTTTGCTCGATCAAAATCATGACAATATTGTATTGTGGCTTAAATATTGTGATACTATCGTTTCCCAGTGTCTCTGGTGATTCCCTGCCTTAGTCACTAGCACTGATTGTCGGTGAACCGCCATGATGATGAACTACTTCACATCCACAAAGGCAGAGCTCAAACCTATCTGCATTAAACTTCCATGCAAGAGGATTATTTGACATGTGTGGGTATGTATGATTCCATTCGAAGTTGACTGGCCACAATATTAAAATGAGCAACTTTTTTATTTCCGTGTCTGATCTGTGTGTGGTTCGTAGTTGCTGTTCATGTTTACTTCACAAAAATAAATGCAAAATGGCTGAGAAGCAGCGTGACATGCTCGGACAAACACCCTGTATGAACACCGCAATAAACAAATTTGACTTGACCGCAGCCATTGTTGCTAAGCAACAGGTTCCCTGCGTCACTGTGTGTTTCGTCAAAACAGACAAACAGGCAAACAGATGTTTGACTGAAGCAAACCATGTAATATGAAAACAAACACCGGTGCGCTGGGAAGTGTTGTGTTTTCTCCACCGGCGTCGCGCTCCAAATGAAACTCTCGCCAGGAGGCAAAGTCAAACTGGGCTAGTAACACAGATGTCGTCCATTCCACTAAACACAGTCACCAATGCAGGGAGCATCAAACCCGCCGTGAAGCCAATCTCAAAATGGGGAGCTGGTGGTCCAGCTCAGTGGGTGAGACACTGTGACCCACACAAAGGTTAATTTTGCGACTTCCCTTTCAGTTCCTCCTTACTTTTACATCGACACAGACCCAGTTCATCAAATTGAATGAGATCTGGCATAATCTCATCTCTTATTTCCATAACTGCATCATTGCTTCAGCATTAGTGATAAGACATGATTTTGCCTTTATAAAATGCCTATTAAACCACACCAAATTATCATTGCCTGCAGGTTGAATAAAATGAGGTTAATTAAAAAAAAAAGCCACTGGAGACTGGAAATAGTGGGGAAAAAAAACCAAAACCTAAACCTGTCATGTGCTGTGCAAGCTGAGGATAATAAGAAATGGACTAACATTGGACAAAGTCGTGGGTTCATACATTTGGTGGAACGTGATGGCTTGTGTTGGAATTCAGAACTTCAAAGGGAATGTGAAAGAAGCATGTGAGGAATGGTTGAGCAGCACTCTCTGAATGAGGACCAAACTCTGTTCTGAAAAGCACTTCTCTTTTCTCTTCCTTTAACCAAGCCCTTCGAAGAAAGGACGAAAATCAGTTGTTTGTTCTGAAGTGACAGACATGAGCATCCTTGCTGAGCTGGTGCCCTCTAAGATGACTAAATCACAACCTTCAGAAAGAATTTGTCGAACGCGTGTGGTGGTGAAATAGATTCAGAAACGGCACAGCAGTCGCAATGAACTAATGTCTGCTCTGTAAGTCTTGATAAGATGCATTTCCACCAAACACAAAGTGATTATGTGGTTATTTGTGTCGGTACCAGCTTGAACATTTTTCCCTGTGCCCAACTGTAGTTCTAGAGGAAGCCAGCACAGAAGTCAAGGAGGTAGCAGCTTATTTAGCCTAATGTTGTAGTCATTACTCATTTTTGGCAGATCTTGGTGTGTAATACATTTCTAAGCTAACATCTGCCGATACCCATTTTGTGCCGATCATATCGTGCATCCCTGTTGAGGTATAGTGTTTATGAATCATGGTAACCTGGCATTACCTGTTGCCATTTGATGCTACGTGCCAACCTCATCTCGTGTTGCCATGGTTATTTTTATTTGCAAAATGCAATTTATTTTGTTTTATGTGATCTGGATTTAGTGGCGTGGCCCTTTTGTGGAATCCTCCAGTAACACGTGTTTGGCCAATGACACTCTTGTCTGGTAATAGGACTGAATCTGACCACATTGTACCATGCACTTTGCTTCTCAGGATTTACATCAAACCATTTTGTATGACTTTAGAAAAAGAGGATTATCACAATTTGATTGTAGCAACATGGCCAACACAGTATTTATGATCTGGCTGCTTACTTCCTGTTCCTGTATTTTCTGAGACATTTCAAAACGTACAAATATATATTTTTTGTGTACATACAGTTTCCTATGTATATAATACATAGGACATTTGAGGAAGAAAATGGAGTAGATGGAATGTGAAAGGCTTTGTGTTGTATTGTCCTGAGTATAAAAGACACCATTCCTTGCTCTAAATGAACAATGCTCTGGAGTGAGCTTGTCTATCTTTTCAGAACAAGGGCTCTGCTTCTCCACAGTGTAATTTCTCATTTTTCTTATCTTCTGCACCTTGAAGGCTGCTTCAGTGGAGAATTCTGCAGCAGAACGCTCCAGGAAGGCTTCAGTGGTCTCCTGAGAAAAAGCCTTCGTTTAGTATTGAACAGTTCAGTAACCATGTCTTTGAGCTGTGTCTGAGGCCTTTCCCTTTTCTCACTGAAACTTCCAATTGTAAGCTTTCGGTGCCAGGGAAATAGTCAGGACATTTTCCCCCCGAATCTCTGTGGATATCAATGCTCTCGCTCATCAGAGTCTCGACCTGAAATTGCTCTCTCATAAATGTCACACAATTGAAATTCTCCAGGATCTGTTGACAGTCAATTTAACGGAGTGGGGAGAAAATGAAGAGGAAACAGATTTGTCAGGGCTGTTTACTGTCTTTATGCAACTGACAGTGGAGAAATGGGAAATGCCTCATATGCCGTGGGGTGGGATTTAGCTTTCTGCTGACAAATTTCACACTCAAGTTGTGCACGTTTAAGTGAGCCTAAACCACTTGATAAAAACAGAAAAGAGCTATTGCCAGCATCAACTGCAAAATGGTACTGGCTATATAGTCAGCTATTTCTTATCTACTGTATGTTAGCACACAGTATATCTCACACCGCTTTTTATCTCATGAACTCCATATGTGGCTTTATCATATAAAACCTGTGTGTTTTGCCAGATCATGTCTTGACAGTCTATGTCCAGAGTACATGTATAATGCAGCTTTTATTTCAGCTGTGTCTGCTGAAAAGCCCCAGTGCCTTTCTGCATTTTAATGTGTTATCTCTGACCTGCTTTGAAATGGCAGAGGGTAAAGGACTGAAGAGCGAGGATCAGACAGTCACCCTGAACACCATTCTTTTGGGTGCTTTTTATGAAGGAAATGTATTTTTAACATGTCTTTTTTTTTTTAAAGAAAGGACAGATAAAGAGTTCAAATCATTGTCGGATCCTTGAAGGAGATGGCGCAGCTTGTGCACCTTCAGAATACTTTTTATAAAGTGACATGTTTCAAAGTGTGGAGTGACTGAAATGTCAAAGTAAAATTTGCCTGACAGAAAATGTGCAAAATATCCATCCATCCATTTTCTACCGTTTTATCTAGGAGGGTCACAGGGGTCCTGTCCCAATCTCAGCTTTTGTGTATTTTGTATTTTTTAAGTACAATTTAAAATTAGAATTGTGTATTTTACTTGAGTACGTATTGACTCAAGTATTGTACTTAGTTACTTTAAAAATCCTATCCGTTACTGAGTAAAAATAATAATTCAGCACAATGAAGACCTACAGGGGGGAAAATATACACCCTAACCAGACAAATGATGATGTGATTAGCACCAGCACTGGCGCGTGAACATAGAGGGCGCGCGCCAAACGTGACAAAGTTTTGGATTTCTGACCCCTTGTCATATTTCTACTACCCTCACACCCCACGCAAAGTAACTAAGTAACTTTTACTAAAAGTACATTTCAAATGAACTACTTTTTACTTCTACTTGAGTAAGTTTTTAGATGACTACTTTTACTTCTACTTGAGTAATATTTCATCCTTCTGTACAATATTTTTGTACTTTTTCCACCTCTGCATGCTACACATGACTAGGGGTGCCTGAGAGTCGTCTTTCAACTCGAAGGTGAGGGTTCGGTTCCCGGCTCCTCTAGTCTACAAGCCGATGTGTCCTTGGGCAAGACACTTGCCGGCAGTGTGTGAGTGGGTATCAAAGATAGAGAATGAAAGCGTGAGTGAATGGGTCAATGGAAACTGTAGTGTACAGCAGCTTTTAGTGGTCATCAAGACTGGAAAAGCGCTATATAAATAGAAAACCATTAACCATTTGAGGACAAAGTTTAATCAGAATGATAGAATGTAAACTGGCAACTGAAAGAGCCACCTGCATGTTGTGCAACTGTTGTCAAGCGATTATTATGGATAATAAATCGGGCTTCAGAAGCAAACTGTGTTTAGGTATTTGGACTAGATATTCAATTTACTCACATCTGTGTATTCCAATTGTTTTCATTTAATTGATTGGTAAACGTCCAATCCTTTCGAACATGACAATTATATAGTATAAAAATGGTTTAAAAAAAGTGCACTGCCAAAGTCACCTCAGTGATATATCATCACAGCTAGATTAACTGAGTGCTGTGCAGCCTCTGGGCCCCACATGTCAGACCTTCCATTCAGCACAATGTACTGAAACGTGAGCATCACTGACCTTGATACTGTTCGACAAAAATGTTACTTGGTGTTCATGATGTCAGCCAGAAATGTTTTGTGATGGAGTCTCCAGTGGTCGGTGGGGGTCTGCTGCTGTGTCACTCGCAGACATTACTCATTCCCTGCAGATTCTCAGATATCTTGAACATAATCTCATAATCCTCTCATGTTAGCAGAGTTGGGCCTCCCTTGGCAGATGTGTGCATGGACAGCTGCGGACACAACAGCAGCATAGCTGGCTCTCTCATACACCTCTTTGGAGTTGGAGTGCATGCTGGTGCCCTAAATAGATAACACATTACAGATACATTGATTGAGCTACAGGCTTAATTTTTTTCCTGAGGAGGGCAGCATTGCACCTATCGGTGTGCAGGCTGCAGAAAATTATTAGAAGAAGATACATTGATGTATACCTTTTTTAACCTTGGTGAAACCTGTGCCAAGCCAAACATAATGGACCCTCACAAACTCACAGATGCACAAAATATAACGCAAGTTCAAAACTGCGGGGCATAGTCAATTAAATGATACCACATCTTTTTTTGTACTTTAGCAGCACATAAGTCATGTGAGCCCAGTGACACAACAAAGCTGTTGCCCTTTGTGTCGCTCTGTTGTGAAGTTGGGCTGCAGTGAAACAGAGTCTCTCTCATGACACAGATGTAAGTGAGATACACGGATATGAACCCGACTAGGTTGCGGTGCTTTTTAAATGAGTGAAGCTTTGAGCTGTGATGAAGACGGGTGAAAAGGCGAGGCTGGGGAGATGTGAGCATTAGAAGAACTGTGGTAAAGAATTGTGATTTAAAAACTTCAAACTGTGGAGTGCAGCATTACACCTCTCCTGCCAGTAATTATTATTATATCCGCGAGAAACGCACCCGGATATTATGGAATCGGGGAATCGCGCGTCTGCAGATTTTAGCCGTCAACGTGATAACTGGAAAGGCATTTGAGATTAAATTTTCTTATTTTTTTTATGGGTCACATACCCCCTGTAGATGATCCCTATTGATTTTCAGCTATCTACCATTATTATTAATTAGTTGATTAATTAATTAATGATATAAAAAACATATTTTCGCCTGTATCTTCCAAAGTATTGCCGGTATTGGCTTCAAATTTTGCATGGGCATCACATACCACCTGAGAATTATCCCTATCTTTTTAGCTTTATTATTAATTGGCAAATTGATTAATTTATTATGCTAAAAACACATTTTCAGCTTTATCTTCCAGACTGATGGAGATATTAACGTAGGCTAGTTATTATTATTATTATTAGAAGAAGAAGAAAGGCATTGTCTCCTTCTCCTGTAATATCTGTCAAATTCTTGATCCACACCATTTTATCTTTCCTTCACTATCGGGGTTTGGCAGTGTCAGGTCTTCAAGTCATAACCCTTCATGTATTTGTATAAAATGATTAACTGGCCCAATGTGTGCTTTCCTCACAGACAAACAGAGAGAGACTGCACAGTTCAGTTGTGGAAATGAAAGATACACAGGACCAGATGAGGAGACCGATAGAGAGAGAGAAGATGGTAACGATGACAAGAGGAAGAACAGGTACTGTCACTCTGCCCATACATCAGCACATGTATGTTATCACTGCAGCTGAACGCGACTAACTGATTAATTGCACAAGGAGATTGTTGTGTAAAATAATGTATATTCAGGGACATAAAGGATTAGAAAATGTTATTGGGGAAAGTTGAGTCTTCTCACTGTGCATGTCTGGTTTATTTCCTTTAAATCCAGTAATGACTACTCATGCTTCTGCATTTGATGTGTGTGTAATAGACCTTGCCTGCCTTTGATCTGCCCTCTCAGTTCATTTCCCAAAGTGAGCAATGTTGCCTAAATATTCCAGTAAAAGCATAACAATTAAATTTATCTCATGCATTTGAAATAATAGCGTGAATGTGCTGAAAAAAGTCCAACTGACGAATGACATTTTATTATCCTGAGCGCCACAAGACTTGCGAATACGAGAACTTTATTGTCCACAAAGTGAAAATGTTTCTTTGTGGTGGAACATTTATGTGTATAGAGTATGAAAAACACCATTTAAAAAAATCTCTCTCAGCTCAGGTTTTTTGGCGAGTAAAATAAACATGAGGTAGGGAGGCTGACATCAGTGCACTTTAGATGGCAATGTAAAAAAATGATGCCTGAAAGCAACGTAAAGCACACTATATGTGAAATAGCATACGTTTTCTTCAAAATGAGCTATAGATTGTGTGCCTGTGGTTAAAGATGAGGCAGCTGAAAGAGGAAACAAATAAAATAATGAAACTCATGCTGTTGACTTTAATGCGTGTGCTGCCTACCATGTATGCTTTTGTTCGCCCTCTACATTTATTTCCTATGGGTGGGAAAAAAAGCATTAAATAATTCAAAAACTATAAAAGTTTCAGAGTAGCTGGTGACCAAGTGGTGGTTGAACGCTGAATCACCATTCCCAACTAAATAGGGCCAAATGTGGCTCACAAATTGCTACATTCACTCTGATTTCTGTATGTTTTACAGCAGTTTCCTTTCATATAAAGTTCTGTGAACCCCTTCACACCCCCTACATTTTGAAGGAATTATGAAACTGTCGCTGTGTATGATGATTTTATTCCATCATTCCTGGTTTGAACTGTGCTTTTGTTGGCTGGGGTTATTTTGCCGTTAAGTGAAGGTCCTAAATCTGCCTCCTACTTGACTTAACTAAGTTAAACGGGATCCCTTAGTTGTGTATGATAATTTTGCAAAACTGTATTAAGTAGTAGTTTCGTAAAGTAGTCTTAAAGATTGAACTATTATTTATGATATATTATTGATGGAATTCATCAAATAAATACTGTGTGTGGTCAACGACTGAAGGAATTTAATCTAATTTAATTTAAATATATCAAACGTACTTTGTCATAGTTAGAGAGTGAATACGGAAGTTGCGTTATCTTTAGTCACAGTGACCTTGACCTTTGACAAAATGTAATCACTGCTTCTTTAAATCCCAAGTGAATATCTGTGCCAGATGTTTTGAAATTGCCTCAAGGTATTATGTTTAAAAATGAGAGCTTTCTCCTGTGCAGAGGTATCAGAATGGCTTTCTTTATATCTGTCACGCAAAAGCAATTCCATCTTCCCCGTATTTCACTTTGCAAAAGCAGTTGATTGACTTCCATCCTTGCTATCACAACAACAGATGTTGTCATTCGTTTACTGAAGTTAATCATGACGCCATGAAATAAGGAGTGAACGGAGCACTTAAATAGCAAGCATTTCAATAAACATATTTAAAGCATCATTATCAACCTCATTGCACAACTCGTAACATGGTCAAACCACACATAGCTTCATCTACTTTAATTAGTGTGATGAACCTTGTCATGTCAGTTTCAACTATGCGTGTATCGTGGAGTAAATACTCTCAAAAAAATCAATGAAATGGCTTCCTCACTGAACAGATAACTTGTGAGCCTGCAGAAATCGTTGTCATGGTCAAACAAAGCTACAATCCCCTTCTGTTTTGTTGCACTTCATCCATCAGAGACCACAAAAGTGTTCATTTATGGGACGCCAAGAAGCCGAGCCCAAGGTGAGTTCTCACCGTTTGAGGCAGCCTGACCCTAATCAATGATTTGTGGCCGCTACGGCGGCGGCCATTTCCCCTCCTCACTCCTCGATTTGTGTCGAAGCCTTGAGTAGGCGTGCAGCGGCACAGAGGATCTTACAAGGTGGTGACAGCGAGAGTGCGGCACCGCTTTCCCATGATGGCAATTAATGAGTCATGCAAAGGGTAATGGCATTGCAAGTTGTAACCGAGGAAAGGCAGAAAAGAAGAAGGATTCCCAGGTAGATGCTGTCACATCTATGCCTCCGCAGAACCGAGCGGCGAAACACACCTGAACTCTCATGCTGCCAGTGTGGATGGAAACGTGGCAGCTGTGTGATCTCATTTGTGGTGACTGAGACCCCCACTTCTCCCAGTGGTGCTGGTTCATGGCAAGCGAAGACATTTGCCATGCTGCCTCTTCATCTCCTGTGGGGGGTGGAGGGGGGTTTATCAGAGAGACGACTGGTACAGGCTGCAAAGAAAAAGAACAATCTTGTTACAGATTAATATATTAGACTGCTGAGAGCCACATTTGTCCATCTTAATGAAGCATCTGCTAAATATCTATTGTAGATTTTAACCCATTGCTATATGTTATTGTGTGATGATGAATGGGTGTGTGCAGAAACAATGGTCATGACCTTTGCATGTTGCATCATCAACATATTAATAATGCATTCCGCAGCACTTTGCTCGGTGCCATTACTATGTTTCATATTTTGAGTGGAGAAACGACAACAACAACAACGGCTCGTTCTCCCGCTTCTGTTCACCAGCTTTGTCTGTCAACCAGACCTTAAGGGCCTGTTTAAAAATTAATGAGCAGTGCTTACACTGTAAATAACTGCTGGTAATGCACCGAGGGTTATTTGAAATGTAAAACCCACTGTCATGCCTTGATTATCTATGTATCTGCCCTGAGCACGGGAGCACTGTTCCATGCAGCCTGGTTCCTGGCTGACTTATTAAGCCTTGCTGTCACTCGCAAATGTGCTGAATGAGTTTCCCTTAAGTTGAAAAGCAGTAAGGGGTATTGCAACAGCATTTTTGAGGGCACTTCATGTATATACATAATGCAACATAGTTCGGAGGAGGTAATTATTTTTCAAGACTCCAAGGACTTACTCGGGAAGTGTGTCATCGTAGTGTGGATTCTTTCTGAGAAAGCTGAAACATCCATTCTTTCATTTCATGGAAAACATTTCACCTATGGCTACGTTCATTCATTCTGCTCGCATCTGCTGATGCTGGTAAAGCTTTATCCAGACACATTCGCAGGCAGAGAAGTACATGCAGGGAGGGGGCAGACAAATAGCTCCAGGACTTTGCCATCAATCAGTGTGTCAGCTCTCATTAGTTTTCGCAGGGATGTACCCTTAAACAAGTCCAACCTTGTGTCTTTGCAATTGTGTGTCTAGTTCCAGAGACCTGGCTCCTGCCCAGTGAATAATTAATTTTGGTAAATTGTGCTGTTGTAATTTGGATTCCTGCTACACCTGTCTCGTGGTCACCCTTACTCTATATTGAACTGGAAGTCTATTTTCTGCCCCATATCAATTTTTCATAGGCAGCCATTTGTCCTTAGGGGACAAATGGCATCTCTACACTTGATACTGAGTTTTCACCTGTCCCCACGGCTTTCTGCTGACATTTTCTGGACACTGAGCGATGTGAGGGAAACGTCTTGGTCGTACTTATTCCTACGTAAACACTCGCCCTATTTCTTTCTGACATAGTCGCGCTGCTTTGATGCTGCAGGCTTTGAGTATAGTGTACGAATGACAGCCGGTAGAACCCATAGAAATCAGGTATAGTGAAACTTGAAATTTTGACCACCCTTTGATGACGTTATCCGCTTTACCTTCTCTGCTACCATAACATGACTGACTTTAATGAGCACCGACATGTACAGTGAACGCACACTTGCATCTCCTACGACTCTCCTGTGTATTACGCGGCTCGAGCCGAACAACTTCAAGTTTACCTCCATGTCTTTGGTAAACGTCGGTGTTTCCTACTGCATATGACGCCTATAACGACCGGGGAAACTCCCTGATGAAACACCGGAGAGAGGAAGAACATATTTGCTAGTTAGCCTTTTCTTTTTGCATTTTATTGTGTGTATTTGTCACTATTGAATCACGAAGTCCAATGCAGGCTGCTGCGCATTCTGCCACCGAATTGCTCCCCTGGCAACGGTTTCCCATCATTCCATGCTGCTGCTTCTGCTGTTATTGCTTTGATTAAGAGACTCCTAGTGGTAGAAATTACATACTGTGCCTTTATAGTGTGACAGAGCATTACAACTTGAGATATCACCAATATGTATTTACAAAAAGCCGCAACTGCGTTCAATTAATAAATTATGCAAAATAAATAAGAATACGATACTGTAAACAGTCCCTAATATTGAAATAAGTCAATAAAAAGCTACTAAACTAGTAAAGTATGAACCTTGGGTTAGATGTGATTCGAGTGGCGTTTCTACTTCCACGGCTGTACAGTGAAAACATTGAACAGTAAATTAACAGATGAGGTATCTGCCTTCAGTGAATTTGGTTGGTTGATTTGCTACTGTAATTTGACATTAGAGAACGTAGAGATCGACATTTTCTCAGGATGCAAACTTTCAGATGTAATTTGTTTTATTCTATATGTTACATTTATTGTTAGAAAAAATAGAGCAAATAAGTTGCAGTCTTGGCGATTTGCTAATTGCATTGATTCAAATTGCGAAAATTATTACTTACCCTATGACAACCCCCCATCAAAATAATATTGTGTTTTATTAGAGCACACTCTACCTATGTATTAATTATCTTCCTTTTGAAATTGATTCATTTCACCAGCAGCCTCAGTTGACCCTTTACAGAGCAACACGAATGAGCTTCAGTGGCACCTGATTATCAACCTGCTTGATGAGTCTGGGCTCTGCCTCCCGCCCATACGCAGTTTGGAGGAAATAAATGAATGAGGTTTGCTCCAGATGGTCATGCCCTTTAGAAGTCTCTCTCTTCCCTGCAATAGAGAGAGTTGGCACCAACTCCCCAGGCAGAGAACTGGGATCAGTCCAGGCGGCTGCTGTTAATGAGCCTCGGTGATCTCTCCTCTGTCATGCCGTGGCGTCTGGCTCGCCGTGTACCTCACTTCTGTATCCTGCTATGCGTCTGTATTGGATCAGACGGGGGATTTCCAAGCACGTTAGCACCGTGTAACAAGCGCGTTCCACTCTGCCCCATTCATGCTAAAACAACTCGCTCTAATTGCATCTGTACACGCCGTTCAATGGAAGAGCAGCCGATCTGTAAATTATATTCAAAACCGGCACAATTTAAATTTTTATCGACGCTCACACACATGCATAAATCAATAAAATCAGTTATGTTTCTGGCCACCCAGTGCTCACCTTTTAAGCTCTTTGGTTTCCACACCAATGCAACTAATGATTATCCTCATTTTCAATTAGTCCGTGGATTGTTTTCTTGATTAATCAATTACTGTTTTTTTAAATGTCAGAACACATGTGAAAATAAATGAATATGATAATAGTACAAAGAAAATGTTCATTTTGAAGAGGCTGGGATTTTTTTTGAAGAACAATTTATTTATTCAGTCGTCTGTTTTTAATCAATTCATTTATTGATTACTGTCTAATGATCACTGAACACAGCTTTGATGAGGGTAGTGAGACTGAATCAAAACGGTAGTCACAGTAACGGCATGCAACATCTTGTGGTATTTATTGTTTTTGTAGTATTGGTAAAAATATGATAATGATTGTGTAATTCAGAAATGGTAATATTTAGAATGTCATTTCAAGTTTGGTAATAATGATGGTAATGTGGTTATAAGGAAATAATATTCCAGTGTTATTTTCCATATCTAGATGGAATAGATTTTCCTTTCGCATTACCAAGCTTTTAAAGATGTTAACATGTTGGTATAACCATAGTATTACTCCCCTTTACTAAATTATAACTGCATTAATACCATATTGTAGCTGTTCTGTTATGGAAAGTGTTTCAGGCATGTTTGTTGCAGTCATGGTTTTTATTGTTTTGATATAATTGGGGAAAAAAAAAGATTTGTGGAGCTTAAAGTATTATGATGCTGCAAGAGAAAAACAATAATTAACCCATACTAATAATACTAATAATTTACAGCTGTAACCTTGGCTGTATAATCTGTGGAAGAATGTGTTTTAAAGCACAAAATCTCCTTCCAATCAAATCAGGTTGGAAATTCATCGTTGGACATTTGTCTCATGGGTTTTAGTCTTTGACGTCACCTACATCATCTCTGATTCCTTTAGTGAAGTAGTGACTTCTACAGAGTAATAAATAATTGACCATGTCGGAGTTCTGGGTCAGGTGTGCTGAATTAAAGTGGGGACATTTGTTCTTGTCTGTGTTGGGATCACTTCCTTTTTCTCCCTGTGGCTCTGTACTGTCCGTGACGCGTCCTGATCTTGGCTGTTATTGATCTGAATTTGCACATCTCACTGCTTGAGGAAGTGCAGTGAGATTGCAGCATGCCGCTCCAAAGTTCCAAAGAAACGTTAAATGTATAAACCATTCTGCTGTGTTTACATTTTACGCACTACAGCTTTAATGTCAGCCGATCAGGACTCTCTGGGGCTGTTCATACTTTACTCTCTTTGTGTCAAGATACAAAGGCAACAACAACATGTCTGGTTGTTGCAGAAACCTGACTGAAGCGCTAAGACTCCAGATTCCTAAATATGAAATTGAAGTTACATCTACACATTAGGCAGGCCTCTCAACTGCCTGTTCCTAAATCTCTTAAAATGCTCCTGAATTCCTTGGCTCTTAACAAAAATTGAGACCCTGCTTATTTTGCTGGTGTCTTATTGCTTTTCATACTTTTTACTCTAGGGATGTCGCTCAAACTGTACTTATCTGCTTCTTTTCCCTCAAGTCCACATTAACCCTTTGTGCTCATGTGGCACGGATCTGTGCCGCAGGTGCTTGGTCATTTGTCTTGGGAATAATACACACATTATATGGGTATCCCGTGGGTGTGTGTTTATAGGTCACATATTCAGGCTTGTTGTTCTTTGTCTTGCATGTTGTTGAGTTTCATCGGATATTGCATTTTCAGTAGTGATATAAAGTAGCAATAATTGTGCAGAAGTCACAACAATAGACAGTTTTTCTTTTATTTTCTTTTTGTTCATAAAAACGAGCCAAATGTTCCAAATTCAATCTAATTTTAAACATTTTGAGTACTTTTTGCTCAGGTGTGTTTATAGAGTTGGTGAAAATGATTTATATTTTTTTTCCATCAGATTGCTTAGGTTGTGCTGGAAAAAAGGACACTCTATATTGCACATACGTATAGCCTCTATATATACTGCATGTTTAAACAGTAATGAAGATAAACAGCCACAATGATCTGTATTGCACAGAGTTAATGGAATAAGAGTTGATGTAATATTTTTACTCTAATGTAAGAGCTTCAGACTCATTGTGATGGTTAAATGGCTTGTTGGGGGACTGGGGGCTGTCTCCACTCCCCTTACCATATTTTACTGGAAAACCACCTTTCCAACCTTTCAGTTGTTAATTCCGCATTAACAACTGAAAGCAACTATTACCAGTGCACCTTGATTGGAAATCAAATGAATGCAAAGCAAGTTACTTTATGACCTGTAGATTTGTTATTATTTCAAATCAAAAGAAGTCCAATAAGCTTGAGGTAAAACAGTGTCTACTTCAGAAATGTTGATCCAACAGCTTATGCAGATTCTTGTTAGTTAGTCCAGTAGTTTCCTTCTCTTTTTCACACTATATACTGTATATTAGGGTTGTGCAGATGCAATGAACCATGAACAGTCTAAAATGATAAACATGGAGTGATTGTTTGACTCCAGCAGAATAACCAGCAGAATATTTCTTGCCGTCTCGCATCTCTCAGCAGCTGCAGATTTATGTGTTTTACTTCCTGACTAAGAGATTGGTCGTCGGTGTTTTTTCCTGTAGTTGCATTGTATTCTAGTTTTGCTGTTGTGTTTGCCTACACCATACAATAATCATCAGCTGTTTTTAAAGGTGTGACACTGACCGACTCTGACTATCCACTCGTATGCTTTCAGGAGAAATCTCTCTTTCTCTCCCTGTGTGCTTGTTTCACCTGCCGAGCGATGCCTCACTGATACTCTGGGGGTGGCGAGTCAGACAGAGATAGCAGAGAGGCTGTCACCAGAGTAGTTTTTGGTGGTAAGAAATGATTCATTATCTTCCACCTTTGAATCTGGAACAGCACATACTGCACTCTCCAACAAAGGTTGGGACTGCATATTGCGTCCCACTTGTCACTGCCTGTTCTGGCTTGGTTCACAGAAAACACAATGTCAATATAAAACAGAGTTACTGTAAGATTTATACTTCATGAAGAACAACAAATTGGGCACAAAGGAAAATTTATTGTGCGTTTATTTTTTTTTAGGAAGTCAGTTATTTCTCCTTCCTTTACACCTTGTCCTTTGAGGATTGTCTACCTGGTGTTAAGAGAGAGGCAGGGTTCACTGTGGACAGGTTGCTGGCCTCTCACACAGCCACTACACATACAAAACAACATTCACCACACCTATGGGCAGTTTGTGGACATCGTGTATGACAGTTCACACCTGGCATTAAAGCTCATGGTGGCTTCTCTCTCTGTCCTCGCCCTCACATACTGGCATTCCATTTCCATATTGCCTCCATTGTATTTGACTGTGCAGTGCTGATTAAGGGGCCATCCACACGGAGACGGCGTTTTAGGGGACATGTAACAGTATTTTTTTTTAAATTATGATGTCATATTCCCAGCTCTCTCTTGCGCTGTCATTCATTGTCTTGCATTTGAAAATTGTTTGACAGCGTTACCAACTACTGTCAATGAAAATAAACTGTCAGCCTGAAAAGATGCTAGATGTATTTCCTGAAAAACGATGGTGTGTTTATGGGGAACTTTTTTTTTTTTTTTTAAATTACGATGAAAAAGATTGTTTGTGTTTCGCGCCATTTCCGTTTGGACGTGGCTTAAGTTGTCATTTCATTTTGTATTTTCATTGGCCAGTCACGCACGCTGTTAGATACATTTCTAAAGATGGATGTTTTTAATTCAATCTCACAGTATGGCATGGGACCACCATTCAGGAGCCCTAATGAAATATATATATATTTTTTTTTTCCCTTAACAGCACAAAATTGTACCATGTATACTGGGCTTTAGAATCTCAAACTAAACTTTCCCCAATCTGCATGTGTTTGGGCTATGGGAGAAAGCTGAGGTACGAGGCAAAAAATCTAAACTGCACAGAAAGAAACATGAGAACCTTATCTCTACAAGGCACTACTGCTAACCAATTTACCATCATGCTACCCAGCCACTTAATTGAATTTGCGAGCACATAACTACCGCTCACCACTGCATTGAAAGAAATTTCTTCAGATGTACAGCAGCATGTAAGTCTAAACTGAAGCAGCTTTTTTTTTACTGCTTGTTCCTGCACTAACCCTCAGGTTGTATTCTCCAGTTCACCTTATATTTTGATCAGGTCTCTCAGAATAAATATCTGGGATATTTTCAGAATCTGCAGTCGTGGTTTCCAGAGACCAGAACTGATATCTTGCCTTCTTTGTTCACACACGTAGCCCTCCTTCCCTGAAAAGACCGAAGGAGAAACATGTGTTGCCTCAGCAAGCAAATACAATTTCAGAGACATAATAAGACAGATGTGTGACTTAAGGCAATATCAGAGGCCACCGCAGACACATTACAGAGAGCTTCTCTGATTAAAGCTGCAACAGCTATAATATGACGAATGCTGGTGCGGTTTCATACAATCAGGCTCATTATGCTCCTTTACATTTACACTTCAGTTTATAGGGGAGGGGGAAGCATGAATATGATCTTAAATATATATTTAATGTGTGGAGGAGGTGGAGCAAACGCAGTGGGGACACTTTGAAGTTTACATGTGGAAAAAGCTCTGTAGGTTTCTTCCACCAGAGAAAGGAAGGCTCTCATTTGGTCCCCTGTGAAGCAATTTGTTGAAACGGCACATAAATTACACAGCCAGGCTTGGTTGTCACTTATTACAGACGGGTCAGGTCCTGATTGAAAGGTCTGCGTATAAAAAGCATCTCTGATTTGTCTTCTTCTACTGCTTACTCAACTGTGTTATGAATCATTATTAGCACTCTGTGTGCTATATATATATATATAGCACACAGAGTGCTAATAATGATTCATTATTAGCACCTTGGAAACCAGAAGAAATCTGTCCATTTATATATATATATAAATGGACAGATTTCTTCTGGTTTCCAAGGTGAATCAATCAGGAGGTGAGCATACAGTATATTAAATAACCCCCAGTGGGCAACTCCATCAGTTACAAAAAAAGAACTCTATCTGAATTTAAGTCTATAGGAATTTTTTTTTCTTTGAATTGTCACTCCTGTATTGGTGTAATGAATATATTGACGTGGCAATGCTCCCTCTTGTTTAAAATCTATTACAGTGACTATTGAATAGCTAACTTAAAACTCCACTTATGAGTTATTACCAAAACATTTAGGTCCTCTCTGTGGCCTAGTTTTTTTTTTTTTTTAGTCACACAAACACCCATGCACATCCGGAGACTGAAGCGTTGCTGTCTGCTTCGCAATTTGCATGACACTTTTGCTTCCACGGTAATTTGATAATTGATGTGTTGCTCATCAGTCTTTTAACGCAACGTTACTTGTCCAGACTGTATCCAGGAAACATGACGGTGTTGGTGCAGGAACAGGCAGATTGGCACATGCAGGCATTTGGCCATTTATTTATGTTTAAAAACTGCAGACATGGTGACACCTGCCACAGGACACACTCTCCAACGCCCAACAAAGCCTATGCAATAGCAAGAGATATTACCATTAGCACTGGTTTGAAGGTGAAATATCCAGAGTTGTCATTAGTTTGGTGCATGGACAGTGAGTTAATATGACAAAAAAAACTTATTCTCTTATAGATATGTTTGGAGATGAATCGACGCAAATGGAAATTTACATGGAAACGCTGACCAATGCCGCTTTGAATGCAAGTGTGCATGTATGTCATAAATTAACAATCTTTGCTTGAAAGTTTCCTGTGATTAAACATGTTCAGTGTGAGCATTTTTCTCCGTTTTCGTCATGTTATCATAGACAAAACAGACATATTTCAATATAATATGCTTTTTGTTGCCAAACGGTGAACAAAAAAAAATAGAGTGCCTCTGACGTTAAAGTGGTTTGAGAACACGGTTTTGTTTTGTTTTTCCTTTCATGTTTCCAATTTAACCGTTGCTGAATGCTTGTGATTATGTAAATGACAATAGGACATGAAAAGGTAGCTGTATCATTCTCTCTTTATAGTCACTGCATGACATTTAGGTTGAAATTCAGGACCAAACCGCCCTGTGTCATAAGAGCAGCACATTTGACGACAAGCTCTGGCTCTTTGTCTGGAATACAATAGGTCCCAGAGCCAGTACTAGAAGAAAAGCTGACAATGAGTCTTTCTGTCTTACGCATGCACACACACACACACACACACACACACACACACACACACACACACACACACACACACACACACACACACACACACACACACACACACACACACACACACACACACAATACTCAAACAGCACACACATACACATTATTTCATACAGTACTTTGAGAATTGCAACTGTGACTAGTGTGTCATAGGCTTTTTTTGTGTTTCTTTTCAGTGACACGAGTTGGCAATAGCAAGCTGCACATTGCACTCTAACAATGGTGCATTTTGTAATGAGTGAGATTTTAATTTGCCACAAATTAGAAAACCTTCCACTCTTCTAAAATTAAGACATAGCTCGTGAGATGCCATGATTTGTTGTAATTAAATCCCAGATAAGGGGATGTGTTGAGCAACAGTCATACAGGTATCTGCTGTGTTTGTTCTGATGCAGACATTGGTATTGGCTATAGTTGACCATGCGTTCCTTATTTCTTGTCTGAAACCTAAAGTATGTATCTGTGGCACTGCACATACATTGTTCACTTCTTTATTTGCCAAACAGACTTTTCTTTGTTATGATTGGCAACCTCTCATCATCTCACACTCCCGTCTCCTGTGGGGTGCCACAGGGCTCTATTCTTGGCCCAACTCTCTACACGCTAACCTTTAGGGGCTACAATTAGGAAGCACAATTCGTGTTTTCATTGTTATGCAGATGACTCGCAAATCTATCTGCTGATGATGCCCTCAACTCTCTGTGCAACTGTACCAGTGATGTTAAGTCTTTATTTTTTTTCACCTGCTGATTCAAAACACTGCTGCTTCTTCTTAGCAAACACCCAAAGTCACCAACACATCACCCCTGTTTTATATAAACTTCACTGGCTGCCGTTTTATTTTAGAATTGATTTTAAGATGTTACCATTTGTTTTCAAAGCCATTATTGCCCTCGCTGCGCCTTTATGTAGCAGAGATTTTAAGGATACTCAAAAATGGCAGGGTTTAAGCTCTTCTGATCAGTGGCTACTGGCTGTCCCCAGGTCAAGATATAGATGGTGATTGTTCCTTTGCTGCTCCTCACCTCTGGAAGAGGTTACCCCCTGATTTGCGTTCCGTCACTGACATGGGAGTTTTTCCAAAGTAAACTCAAAACATATTTATTTAGAATTGCTTTTAAAATTCAGAAGCACTGTGACACTTTCCTTCTGTTCTTACATTTTCTAACTTCACTGATTGTTATTTTATTGGTTTATTGTTTTTTCCTTACTGTTTTATTACACCTGCTAACTAAATTGAGTACTTTAAGTACCTTCCAGATATTGGAAAGTGCTATATGATTGATTGATAAAAACAAATATTATCTTGGTAGTAGGATCACTAAAGTTTTCATAAATCATTGATTTACCTTATCAACACAGAAAACCCATTTTCACATCCTGGGTTACCAATCAACCAACTGACCAACAATTTATTGCTGTTCAGTATTAAAAAAAAAAAGTGCTGCTATTACTATGGCAACATGTGCAATATACAGATATCACAAAGAACTGACAGGCAGGTACATATTATTTTTTAATAATTATTAATATTTTAAAATTTTCTCCTTAATTTGTGAGCCAGCACTCCGTTTCCTCCAGCTAGAATCATTGATGTCTGTTGATTGTCGACAGGAAATTATCACTTACATGCGACAGCAGGGACAAACTCTGTGTCTGTCTGTACAGTCTGTCTTCTCTCAAACAAAGCTCGTCTTCTCGTGATGAACACCCACATGTCAAGAAAAAACGACACAGAATGCTCAATGTCCTCCATTGTTGCTCTTTGTTAACCGTTTCACATTCTTCTTCTTTTGTGGAATTCATTGGCCGTGTTGCGGTTGTATGCCGTGGATGTATTTACTGCATGTAGATGACAAATATTACATTAGTAGCTACTTAATTTACGTAGTTGGCCCAGACACACTGCATGGTTGAAACGCAAGTCACATCAGGGTGTACCATTCCAAACCGCACTGTAGTAAGCTGAACTGTACTGTACCGCTTGATGTAAACGAGGCTTTGATTTACACTTCCAGCTTATTGCATCTCTGAGCTTACATTCAGAATAGCTCTGAGGAGAAAACTAGGTTTTTATATGCAGAGACTGATAATTCAAAGGAGTCATACTATATCTTATTACTTCAAGTTGAATTAGTTCCCTGGTGTCCTAATGAACATGACATGTCAAAACACCATACGGATGAAACACCTCAGCAGTTCAATCACAAAACGAAACTTAAGGGGCAGGATATGACATCAGCCACAGAGGCTAAAGTACATTGCTGTCATATATTATAACATGTATCCAATGGACAGATAAATCTGTGACGTCCCAGTGAGCGCGGAAGTCAACATCGCGCGTTTCATCTCCTGCACTTAGACTAAGGAGGACCACAAAAACATTAGTGAGTCATCTTTTTTCACACTTTGTCGACTGATAGGACCTCCAGAGTCCCAAATATAAGCATTTCAATTATTAAAAAGTTGATTTTGCATAATATGGGACCTTTAAGTCAGTAGTCCCTTGGCAGGTGACAGACAATGCAGTTCACATAATTCAGCAATAATGTAATAATGACACAATTTAGTGGCTCAGTGCTGTCTGTTGAAACAAACAACTGTGAGGCAAATGAAAAGTATAATTTCTCACACACTGGTCAGTCCAATTATGGTCCACCATGGACTTTGAAGCAGATGAACAACAGCCCCACGTCTTGCATGCAACCACCTGTGGCTGTGAAAGTCTTACCTTGGTTCCTAAGATGTTTTCAGTGGTTTACAGTTTACAATTTCTGTTATTTTAGCTCTCCTTTTTTCACAATGTGTTGTCTGTGTTGTATGTGGTTAGATCTGTCCACCTTTTAGCCGTACTGAATCTTGTGTCAATGATCCAGTCTTTCCCGTCACTGAAGCAAAGTCTGTGAGATTCACTTGTGTGTTATATGTGCCTCGGCTTTTCTTGATTTGGAGGGTATAAACAAATTTGGATAAGCAGCCTGTCAACACAAATTTGAGAGGTGAGAGGGCAAGCAGAAGAAGTAGCTTTGGATGTTTGTTGCAGACAGTGATGTGAAAACTACAATTATATTGTTATTGGAGCAGCCCCCAACTGAGTAAACCTGCAGTAATGTTTTTTTTTTCTTTTTATGGGTATGATTTATATTGACTGTAAATATAGAATGTAGTGTATTAAAGCTTACAACCTTAGACACCAAGAGCCACGTGTTATTCCGTTTATGCAAGATGGCTTCACGCAACGACTAAACCAACCACCAGGTGGAAAAATATGAGCTGTCCATGCAAAGAAAAGTCACATTTCAAACTGCTGTCAAAACTTTTGTCATGAAGACAAAGTTCAGATTTGCATAGATCATTTGTGCAATAGTTGAAAATAATAGTCATTCAGTTTCCTGAAAATGTTGAACACTTGATCGACAATGAGGATTTATTGAGCAATAATTTGTATGTATAATAAGTATGTATATTTTTGCAGCCTCATTTAGAATCAAATATGTTCATGTGCTTCATTCATTCATTCATAATTTCAACCTCATTTCAGCAGTTCAATAGTTCTTGTTTAACCTTTTTTTTGCTTTATTCCAAAGTTGTCTTATGTATAAGTTATTGTTATTACTATTATTGTTTTATGAAGATATGAAGTAAAAGACAGACTAGACCTATGTGCAAAGTTTGGCTTATTTTTATGCATGCACAGTTGTATTTCCTCCAATAATAATAGTAATAACAATAATAATAGGGCCTCTGCGCCACTAGGTGATTTAGCCCTAATTACTGTGTTTTGTTGCCTCCCACTGCCAGTGAAGTTTTTTTTTCTTGCCTTTTAAGGTGATAATTCTTCCAATAAAAAAGATCCTACTGAGCTAATGTGATGTTTCTGAATGGCCTATAATTATGACAAAAAAAAGCTCTCGTCCCTTTAGGACCCTCTCTCTATGTTAAGAAGGAGAAATGCAGCCTTCCCCAGCCTTGTCGCTGACAGGCAGTGACATACACCAAGTTTAAAAGTCACGTTCTCACCCGAGTGATTGAATCCATCTAATATTACCAACACATTCCCAGGTTGTTCAATATCAGGAAGTTCATAATGTAACACTTGGTGTCCCACCGGATTAGGCGGTAATTACATGAAATGAATACTTTAATTATGTAGACGCTTCTGATAACTGCATATTTGCCCTTGGTGGAGTTTGTATTCCTGGATCCTGGGCACATTCTCCACAGATCATGAGACTGAAATCTAGCCTGCGCCACTTCCTTTCTATTTTGGGGGGTTTGGAATCTCACAGGGGAGTCGACTATATTGATAATGATGTGCATACTGCAGGCGTACCTTCCTCTGGGATTTGTCCTTACATGAATGGGCCCTGGAGTTATTATCTGTAACGATAATGACTTCTCTCTCTTCGCGTTACTGGTCAAGGTCTTTAGAATGAGACCAGAAACCATGTTCTTTCCTTCTATTATCTGGACAAAACCTCTGCAAAATGTTACACTTCCAGCTTTTTTATCACATTGGCACGGACATAATATTCGTAATGTTGATGAATGTATGTATGAATTAATACACTTTTATTTGGGGAAAGTTGACACACGTTCTGATCTAAATTAGACTAAAACAGTAAACAATACCATCATCCTTTATTAGTCCCACAATTTACATTTATGGTGTTACAGCAGCACATAAAAAGTAAAAGGTAATCAAATAGTTAACATGCATTATTAACATTAAGGAATAAGAATAATGAAACATATCATTATTTTTTTGAGCACCTCCTAGTTTTTACATTGTGTCTTTAAACTTAAATACTAAATAAATACATAATTCTTTCTAAACCAGTCAAACAAATGCTAAATGCTCTGTTTTGGTATATCTTTCATACCCTGCCAGCACAGCTGTCAGGAACACAGCGGGTTTAAGCGTCTTGCCCAGAGACAACTCATTGCAATGTCGAATTGCAGAGCCAGGAATCTGACCCACAACCGCCCAGTCGGCAAGATGACTTGCTCTTCCGCTGAGCTACCGCTGAGCTACCTTCGGCCAATCGGAAAAACAATTACAAAAAAATTAAAAAGGGAGTCGGAGTCAGACGACCTGCAGAGAACAGGATATCCACTCAGCGTGTTGTTTTTAAACATCCATTTGAAGAGATTTAATGATGAACACTACAGGATTTCAGTTCATTATAGAGATTATTGAATAATTTGACTCCTGTGAGTTTAATACAGTGATATTTTGTGTTAGTTTGCAGTAATTGCTGAAAAAGTTTATATTTTTTTAACTTGGTTTGATATTGATTTGGAGAATCGTATGCATACTTTTCAGTAGTAGTTTGTAGTCGTTAGCTTGTGCAGTTCTTAATAATTGAGTGTTTTCAGTTGAATGAAGAGGTGTCTTTAGAATTGGTTCTATGTATATTGTTACCTGGTAACGTAATGTCCAGAATTACAGATATGTGATGCACTTCTCGATGCTACACAATAATCGAAGCTAAATATAGGATCCTAAACAAGAGACTGACCAAACCAATGATGCTTCATTACTTTGAGCTGAAGCAAACAAATTGAGAAACAAATTACTTTCCGCAGTGCAATCAATTCGCTTGTAATCTCTTCCACGAAGAGCCTAAATTTAACAGTTGTTTGCACTCATATTTTTTTATTATTTTAATGCTGGGTTCCAAGGACATATTTTCTTTGAGCATTTTCTTTGTGCAACTTAATTATCTCCAGTGCTTTTAATTTACTTTTATCTTTCCTGAATTTTTTTTCTCTCTCTCATAAATGTTTTTCTTTGCAGAGAACTCAATTAAAACAGGTATTTTAGGCACAAAGTTATTATCTTGTTTTGATAAAGGAGAAATGCAAACATATTAATTAAATTTGAGCCGAGGGCAGCACTCTGGTGACATTAGTGAATGAGGGGCAAGACCTTCATTTTTGTTTTGTTCCAGAGTGACAAGACTTTTAAATAAGTGAATAATAAGTATTTTCATAGAGGAGCAAAACAGTTTGCTCAAACAAACCCTCACCTCTGGTTGAACCATCTATGGTTTCACTCTTATATCCACTTCTGCAGCAATGCAGCGTATAAAAATGACTAGTTGAGTGTTTTTCTTTCTCCCTCTGGAGTGAAAACTGGACATTTCTGCAGTGTCCTTCGCAGTTTTTCAGTATCTTTTGTCATATCAATAATCCAGTGTGTGACGGCTCCTCATGACAAACTGACACACAGTTTTACCTTGTCTGGTGCCGTAGTAGCTTTGCCGCAGCAGCAAAAAGAACACACCTTCACAAATCCTCCATCTTCTGAGCTCTTAGCTCACTCAACAAGAAACGTGTCTCCATAAAAGTGGCTATGTCAATATCCTGTCTCCTCCTTGAAGAAAATAAAAGAAACCAAACTCTGCCACAGTGTATTCAGAGAATTTGACCTTGCAAATGATTGCACGTTTCCAGCTATGGTGACTTGGATTTTTTTTGTCTCCACAGACGAGACACACCTAGTATGTTGTTGTGCACAGTTGAGTCGACGTAGTTGGACTAATGCACCAGGTGGCAATACATATTAGACAGTTTCCAGTCCGTCGAGCGCCACTCAAAATCTTCCCATGCATTAAATTTAAAATATCCAGTTCTTCTTGACGGAGCATAA